>NC_084994.1:18106249-18393749 GCF_963854185.1 Sardina pilchardus | reverse complement strand
ATTGAAGTAGAGTGTAGAGTGAATTGCTTATGACTTATGACGTGCATCATGACTTGACCCCTCTAAATATGACCTCTAACCTCTGACATATGACCTCTCCCGTGTTCTTTTTCCCCCCAGCAGTAGCAGTTTGGCTGACCAGCAACGCACCACAACCAGACAAGAGCGCACCACACACATACAACACATCACTCACATCAGTATTTCTTAAGAACTTCATTCAAACCAGTAATGGCTGAAATTGATGACTGAGAAATAAAGCTTGATGTATCAGAAAGTTACTTGTTTTTTTTTCCTGATTTGGGCTCTGTTTGGCAGAATGGTACTTGTTTCATATAGTTGTTCTTTTTCACTTAATATGGTCTTGGGAAGATGTATGTAATGTAAAGCAGGTTTGCTGTTTAAAGATTTAGTCTCTGAATGTGCAGGAAAACACATTTGTTTATGTTTAAAATCATTAGCAGATGTTTTTTGTCAAAATTAACCTTCGCTATATTTTAAACAAGGACCACATAAAACACACCAGAGACGCAACTCACCCCTCCTTTCAGCACTCCTAGGGAAACTTCACACCGGGTTATGTTTTTGTTTGAGGGACAAGCTGCTTCCTCTTTGATTTCTTCCAGTTTTCAGAGCATGGACAGCCTACAGAGACCATATTTTTTATTACAGTTTACTCACATAATGGACAGCTACATAGACAGATGATTGCTGAATGTGACAGGAAATGTTATGGTATTGTGCATGCTTGGTCTTGCACACTATTGCTGACTGTACCTTTAAGTTATGGCATAACAGTTGACCTTCCCCTAGAAACATCACCCTGTAGCCTATATTCTGCGTGCTTTTTCTGGTCATGGTCCCCGGCAAGACTGAATTCCTGCTATCTATTGAGACATGAAGAAACTGGTTGGATAATGAAAATCTTATTATGAACAATTTACAGTGTGTAATCTATCAAAATCGAGTAAACCAGTAACTTCAGATCACTAGTTCAGGATTTTGTCGAGCAACTAAGCTTGCACTTAGAATAAACTGGAAGTTGTTAGATCTATGATTACAATTATTAATTATTATTATTTTTGCAAACAGCAAAACATAAACATTTAATTCATTATCAATGTAGATATTGATGCAGTGTATTCAAATAGGTTAATGTGAATAATGCAGTATGTATGTAGAGGTCCCGTAATTCAGTGCAGGAACATCAAATTGAACCCTCTGCTGTGGTACTTCAGTTTACCAGTAGATGGGGGCCTTTGTTTGGGTAGGCCTACTCCATTTCACCCGTAGATAGCACCCTCTGCTGTGCTACTCCATTTTTCATTGATAGCACCATATGCTGTTTCTTAATATCAATTCATCCGGTCCTGGTGCATATTTTTTTAAAGTACATTTTTACCATGACTGTGAACTGAAACAGGATTGTTCCGATAAAGTAACTGGCAAAAATATGAGGCTATTGTGTAGCACTTGGTGTTCAAAAAAAAAAAAAAAAGGCAAAATAAAACAAGCAAAAAAAAAAAAGATGTCTCTAAGGGGCTGATGACACTGTCACGCTTTGACAGGTGTTGGATTCAACCGTCTCCATATGAAGTGAGGAAACTGACTGTTACAATGCCCTTGCACTAGCGTATTTCTATTGGGGAACTGATCTGTAAAGAATGACCTTGGGTTCGGTTCTCACCAGTCCCTGTAGCCTATTTGGCAGTGGTTTATTATTTTTATTAGTAGTTTGATAATGACGGGAATATAATGGGATCTATTTTGATGTCAAATCAACACAGACTAACCCACGATACAAGCTCCTAGCACTTATACAGTGCCATGCACGATCTCAAGTAAAGTTATAGGTCTAGCAACGCCTGTGAGCATTGAGCAAGCAGAAAAATAGGCGGGGCTTCTAAAAATGTGTTCAAAGTTAGAAATAGTGCAACTTTTGACCTGGGTATAGGTCTTTACCTAGCTGCCTGTTTTTGCAGAATCAGATACTGTTTAGCTAAATATAATGTAAACTAGTAATAACACATACTGTACACAAATAATTTTGACCTTTGAAGTTTTTAACACTCCATACTTTGAAATGCTCAGTGTTGGAGGAGAGAAAAGCTTGTTTGTTACGATTTGTTTTTCATGAAATTGGTTGATTGAATGCATTTGCAGTAACGTGGAAATTTGCACCTACATGTAAATGCAGGAACCATTAAACAATACACCACAATACTGCCATATTTCATTAGGATTTAAGTTTGATTACACCTCCACCAAAGAGGTTATGTTTTTGGTGTTTTGTTTTTTTCTGAAAGTTTTCAGTGTTAGTGAAAGTGAAACCTGCTGCATGGGCCAAAGCCAAACTGCTTCAGTTTGTATATAGGATCTGACTCACCACTGAAAGCACCTGAAAACACACCTCTTCTCTCTGACCTACCCCTCTTAGCCCCCCACCCCCTCCCACCCTCCCCACTCCTACTCTTGTTAAGCGACCTTGAGTATCTTGAAAGGCGCTATATAAATGTAATTTATTATTATTATTATTATTACCACTCACCACCAGTTCAGTTTACATACTTTCTAGTTATTCTCCTTGCTCTGTATTCAAATATATCTGTACTTCTGCTTCAACTCCTTTACCAATAAATACAAATAAACAAGACAATCTTCAAAATAAATCTGTTTATGTCCATGTTTTTTCAAGCCGATGTTTACTGAGGATGACTCTGTTCATTCAGTGACACAGTGACAAGGGGAAAGCCAGATCCAATTGAACATCATGCTGTCTTACTCCACCTCAGGATTTCATTTTAGGAGCAAGGAGTGAATTTCATAGATCCTCTCTCTCTCTCTCTCTCTCTCTCTCTCACTCACTCTCTATCATCCAAGAAACAGGTGACGTAGGGATAGAGACAGTGTTCAGTGGCATACTTGTTTTTAGGGGCTTTATGTAGATAGGACAGTTGTAAGTGACAAGAAGCAGGCCTGGGAGGGAGTGGGATGGGATTGGAAAACGGCTGCAGGATAGAATGGTTGTTCTGTGGGCACTTGGACCCAAAACATGACGCGGATGCTACTGTAGCTTCTGACTGCTACACATGAAGCGGATGCTAGCTGTTGACTGCTACACATGGCTGTTGACTGCTACACATGACACGGATGCTAGCTGCTGCCTGCTACACATGGCTGCTGACTGCTACACATGACGCGGATGCTACAGTAGCTGCTGACTGCTACACATGACGCGGATGCTAGCTGCTGCCTGCTACACAGCTCTGTGGCTTCAGCTGTAGCACTGCACCTTAACTCCCCAGAAGAAATATAGTGGATTGATACTTGAACCAACAAGAATATGCCGATAAGTGACACGAGCAGTGACTGACTATCACACACACATACACACATATTTATTTATGTGGGACTCCTTGCACATTTCTCTACATGTTATGCTCTTTAGCTGTTTTTAGGCCTCTGGTCATAATATGTTCTCTTTCCATTGGGTCTTATCAGCATCAGCATTCTTCATACTTGTGAGTGAACCTGCTTTTGCAGAGGTGAGAAAATTGTGGTTGGTATAGGAAGAGGGAGGAGCTTCAGCTGGCACGGAGAGGATGAGGAGAGGATGATGTGAACAAACAACTTTTAGTGGGTTAGAGGAGATGCCGGTTAGCATGAAGACGTTAATCAGCATTTATGCACTGATCTTGGGTAAGTTTTTACCTCATTTTACAACTGGAACTTGATAGGGAACATGTATGCCAATAGCATATTAAAGTTGAAGGGAACCATCCCAATATAAAAAGCAGCCTTAAACAATAACCCTCCTGTCTTCTTCTGATGTGTTGAAGTGAGAATGCACATTCATGTAACGCATGCTGTTTTTTTTTTTTTTTTTGGCTTTGTTTTTTTTTATTTATTTATTTCTGTGTGGTATCAATGGAGCGTTTTCTGTAAATGTGTCTTCTAATATGCATTCGGTGTAAAAGTGTGTGCTGGTTATTCATTTCATTAGACAAAAACTCCTGACAACTTACAAATTAGCTTTTTGCCTTTATTAAGGTAAGTAAGAGAGCAGGATCCACTTTGGATTTAAACCAGGGTCCTTTGAACCAAATGTGGTCAATACTACAGTATGTCATGGCTTCCCCATGTACTGTCTGCTTTGTGTTTTAGGGGGCATGTGTATACCCTGGAATGTCGTTTATAACCCCATGCGCATCTGTGCCCTGGAAGGATCATCTGTTACAATGTCCTGCTCCTACACCTACCCCAGTTCTCTTACAGTCAAAGAGGCTTTCTGGACACACCAAGACTCTAGTGACCCTACCGATATCTCCAAGAACGAGAGTTACACACACAGAGTCACAGTAGACTGTGGATATAAAATAAGTAAGTGTTTTCTGAATGTGAGTAAACTAACCAAAGGAGATGCAAAACATCAGTTCTATTGTCGGATTACCACCAATAAAGAAGGGAAAAAATGGATTGGTAAACCTGGAATCTCTGTGAATGTCACAGGTACATTATTTGCATTTCTATAAAATGAATAACATAAGCACAGATCATTAAACAAAATATATAACATGCATTTTCACCTAACTTTAGTAGCCTACACAAAAACAATTGTTTTATCACACTTCTCTAAGGACTGAAGATTGTTTCTTCAAAAAGAGGTGGGGAAGTGGATGCGGGGGACAACATCACTCTCACCTGCAGCACCACCTGCAATCTACCCGACAGCCCTTCATTCATCTGGAGTAAAGATGGACGTCCCGTAGAAGAGAAGCAGATCATCTACAACCAGCTGCAGCTCCACCCAGTCAGTTATAAAGATGAGGGCAACTACACCTGTGCTGTTAAAGGACATGAAGGTTTTCCATCTCTGCCAATGAAGATACAAGTCATGTGTGAGTACAGATCACAACACCAAGAGCAAAGGTTTTATTTTTAGGGATCCAAGCAGAGAAGCTGCAGGACTCCTGTTATGTTTTGTTCTGATTATTCAGCCATTTCATTAGCCTGGCAAGCCAAACTATGCAGAAATGTATAGTCTGGAGTCGGACCATTCACAAAGCTGAAGCCTGCCTCCCACCGATGAACCGATGTCTTTCAAACTGCCTCTGCACGAAATAGGCCAGCATTTGTGACCAATCGTAGCCAGTCGGAAAAAACAGCCTTCTTTAAAACGAATAACTTGAGTGCTTATTTCTGCTCAACCTTCAAAGAAAAGCCTAAGTCTAACTCTTCCAAAGCCGATTCAAACGAGCGCACTTCGTTAGCCTCATCCATCTTTCGTTTTTCTCTATGGTTGTTCATCACTGTCTCACACCCAACTCGTCAAACGAGGACGCATGGTCAAGCCCCCTGGCGTCAATATCGGAAGCCGAAGGTGCCCCCGCGCGGTCATATGCAACGCGAAGGGCTGCCATAGCTCTGTCGTCACCGTGCTATGGTGGGCTCATGGACTCGGTACACAGATAGAGCTTTCTAATTGGACCGACTGACCCGTTGTCGGACACAGGATTGGCCTTAACGGTGCAACCCTAGACCGTCCCGCTAGGCAAAAAAAAAATTTTGCCGCTAGGGTGCGTCTAGATTTCTAAGTTACCATTTCATAATATTATTTTTTTTGCCGCAAAACTGTATCTGGAAGCACACAGAATTCAGTATGTGTCTGACTCCTTTTTCTAGGTCCAGTGGTTGTTTCTTCTGACACGGAACATGTAAAGGAGGGTGATCATGTGACTCTCACCTGCAGCACCACCTGTAATCTAACCGACAGCCCTTCATTCATCTGGAGTAAAGATGGACGTCCTGTAGAGAAGAAGCAGATCATCAACAACCAGCTGCAGCTCCACCCAGTCAGTTATGAAGATGAGGGCAACTACACCTGTGTAGTCAGAGGACATGAGGGTCTCCCATCTCCACCTTACAGACTCCATGTCATGTGTAAGTGCAAAGTTATGATGTTAAAAAAATAACTTATAGCAGCCTATCAATAATCAGCAAGTAATTCTTATTCTGGTCATGATTTTCAGTAATTCCCTGCCTATTAAGTGATCATATTCACTTGGTTTTAGAGACCAATGCCTTATACACATATTAACCCTTTCATGCGCAACGTCCACATGCGTGGACAGTAACTTCAACTCTGTTTTCTACTTATTTATCATGTTGATATACACCAATCCACTTCAGGGCAGTTTTAGTAGGTCCTTGGCAATATATTAACAATATGTATCATCTTATATTTGGAATATTGACTGCTTGATGACATCATCAATTCAACATGAGTGACAGTAATGGCCATATGCTGAATGCTCCAGGCATATCTGTAAAAAGCTAGTACTCAAGAAGGCAAAATCATGTAAAAAAAGGAGAGTGTACAGGAGAGTGTATTGAACAACTCTATGTTTTCAGAAATTAAATCGGATGTAAAATAGAGTTTGTAGACCCTAAAAAGCAACTGTCCACGTATGTGGACGTTGCGCAACAGAGGAGTTAAATGGCCAAAAATTAGATTTTGTAACTAGGACTTTTTTTTTTTTTTTTTTTCAAATATGATTTTAATTGCTTTAAATTACAAAGAAACAAACATTTGGTAAACATATTTATAAATAATGACCTAATTACATGTGGTAATGCCAAGGTGGTATGGTAATATGGGGGTAGTAGAGGGGTGGGTGGGTAGTAGAGGGGTGGGTATGAGAGTACTAGAGGGGTGGGTGGGTTAGTAGTAGAGGGGTGGGTAGTAGGGATGTAGTAGAGGGGTGGTTGGGTAGTGGTGGTAGTAGAGGTGGGTAATATGGGGGTAGTAGAGGGGTGGGTGAGGGTCGGTGAGCAATAATGGGGGTAGTAGAGGGGTTGGGCGGGTAGTATGGAGGTAGTAGAGAGGTGGGTGGGTAGTATGGGGGTAGTAGAGGGCTGGGTGGGTAGTATGGAGGAAGTAGAGGGCCATAGTTTCCACATTTTCTGTCATTACATTTTATTATTTTTTACCCCTTTGTTGCGCACTGTCCACATATGTGGACAATAACATAACTTCTATATAAAAGCATATTTTTAAAAAATTCCAACTGATTTTCAATATTGGGCTCATATAGAGTAATAAAATCAATACTAAAAAAATCTAGACACTTTTTTTCATAATGCGTGCATGAAAGGGTTAAAACCCTCATCAACTATCTTAAATTGTATATCAGCTAATTGCCCACAACATACTAATCCACCAAACCAATACATATATTTAGGAAATAACTAAATAAGAAAAGCTAAAGGAAACATGAACACATAACATTAAAAATCCAAAACATGTCATGTTAGCCCTGTGGGGATGATGTTCTGTCACTTGACATTTCTCACACACAAGGACAGATCCGAAATTCTGAAGACAAACAAGAGATTTGAGGATAGCTAAAGACTACAGTGAGGGACATTAGGGCTTCAGGGAACATGTTGACAATCTAATAGGCCTATCTATAGTGTGTTCTACATTCCTTCTGAACAAAACTGTGAATGGAAGGATAAACATTGAAAATAATCATTTTTTTTTTACCACAGCCAAGGAAAGGAGTCTTTTCATAGCAGCTCTTGTTGGAGTGGCAGTCTGTGGAGTTGTTGGTCTCGTGTGTGTGCTCTACTGGCTGAGGTGAGGAGATCACATGAGGGATAATGTGGGTGAGATTAGACGTACACTCTAAAACAGTTCACTGTCACTAAACTCTCCTAGATTTCTCTTTATCAGGTTGTGTTTTTGATTTGCAATTAGGAAACAGTATGAAAAGAGGCACAGAGGAGAGATGTCTCTTCCCACCATGTACAAAACGCGTCCCCGGGTTACCTTGATTATCAGACCTGTATTGCTCTTTAAAATCTACAATGTTTCTGAATTTGAAGACCATTACACGTTCCTAACACTGCTCATGAATGCTATGACCTAATAGTGAGGTTTACAGTACATCCCTTCTGACGTGTTAAACAAGGAGTCATTCCTTGGTCCCTAACTTGATCCTTTCATGGCTGCTATGACTGAGGTGTCAGCCCCGAACCCTTAAACAAGGAGTGATTCCTAGGTCCCTAAAGCCCACCTTACACTGACACGATTTGGGAAAGATTCTTGAAAGATTGTAGTCTTTCAACAAATGCCCCTCATTCAAGCTTTACTCAAAAGACTACATTCTTTCAAGAATCTTTCCCAAATCTTATCAGTGTAAGGTAGGCTTCACTCGATCCTTTCATGGCTGCTATGACTGAGGTGTCAGCCCCAAGTCCCTAACTTGATCCTTTCGTGGCTGCTCTGACTGAGGTGTCAGCCCCAAAACCCTTAAACAAGGAGTCATTCCTAGGTCCCTAACTTGATCCCTTCATGGCTGCTTTGACTGAGGTTTGCATCCCTACAGGATCAGGATGATAAGCGGAGCTGATGCTCCTCCAACTGCCGAGGCAGCAGCAAGAACAGAGGATGACGTTCAGTATGACAGTGTCCAGCCCAAGCACCACGGACAGACTGCAGGAGGTCAAGGGGATGATGCCCAGAACCGAAGAGTCCAGCTCGAGGACAACAGACAGACTGCAGGAGGTCAAGGGGATGATGCCCAGAACCGAAGAGACCAGCCCGAGGACAAAAGACAGACTGCAGGAGGTCCAGAAGACGATGTCCTGTACACCAGTGTCTACTTCAAGACAGATGGTGCACAAAAAAGGTATCGTTTTGTTACGCAGCAATCACGGGTGATAATAACATTATAAAAGCATGTTCATGACATCTCTGAAATATCCAAGTACTGGGGACATCGCAATCTGGAAGGGTTAACATTAGTTCACTTGACCCTAACTTGCTGTGTCACCTCACCGCTGCTTTTGTCTTATGGCTGTGCTAATCTCTGTTGTCCTGCAGATCGCTTGGTCCACCAGAGGGGGAGCCGTCTGTGATCTACAGCAGTCTAAAGAAGAGCATGTGAAGCAATATGACATCATCCATGAGCAAACAAAGTGAAGGTGATGCCATCATATATTTAGTTCATGGAGTGTGAAGAGTTTGGTTACATTATTAATATACTTCAATGCAACACACCTATAATATTTGTAAGCGGTTGTTGACGGATATGAGTGAATGTTAATGTAAATTAAGTCAAGCCAGGTTTGTAAGGTTTGTCAGAATGTGAAGACAACATATGAATCACGTCCAATAAACATTTTGACATAAGGACCAACATAAAATATTACCAATATTTGTAAATGGTGTTTGTTGTTTATTTTGTATATTAGACTGACTAGGAGGGAACATGGAGGGAACACTCTCTGAATTACCTTTTCAGAGGTGAGGTCTGTGAACACTCTAGTTTTGTGAATGACCCCTGTAGTGAGATCTGTGGTTGTGGTTAACAGTAGAACAAGAGAAAGAGCTGCTGATGTAACTATGGCAACAACATGAGCACTGACTGTGAGAATGATATGAGCAGCTGCTGCCATCTACTGGTGAACAGTGAATTTGTTTTTGTTTTACTTCCCTGTTTGCATCTGTAGATTACATTTATCCTGAATGCACAAAAGCAAGTAACTTATTTAACCCGTTTAATCCCAAATTTTTCCCAGACATGAACATATCAAAATCATGTGTCTTGAGTAACCCTTTGAAGTAATCAATTACTATTTTTTAAAATTTTAATAAAAAAGTGGGTGAAAAGGAGTGTTTTATTTTCGGTCACAATTGTGACCGCTAGGCAACTACAGAGTCAGATTTTGGGGATTTTCTCTTTTTTTGACACATTTCTTTGTCCAATCATCTAATTTCCAATAAATTCCAAACAGAGATGGTATGGGGACATTGTCCCAGGTCTGTTATTTACATTTAAATGTGTATCACAATACAATACTCAACATTGCCTCTGCAATTCTCTGCTATATTCTAAGTGTGCTGATTTTTACATAGAGAAGCCATTATATCACACTATTATAAATAGCTATTGTAATAGCTGATTTGCCATGCTGTTCTTTATCTTAATTTTACTTTCAGTCATTACCTGCACATATCAGATCTAACTGACTGTCCAGAGTTGATAATCATACCTCAAAAACAGTAAATTATTGTCCTCATTGACTACTATTTTACATATGTCACATATACAAACTAGGTGGTGGGGGGTATAATCAACTCGCCAGTCAGCCTGTTAGAGGCATAATGCCTAAATGTATGCTGAGACCTGCAATAGACATGAACAACCTTACCATGTTTACATAGAAAAGCCATTATATCATCTATATCAACTATATACCACAATGCAACAACCACCACATGTTGCAAAAAGAGATGTCGTTTGTCTGTTTATTATTGTAAATGAAGTTTTTAAGCCAAGTATACTTGCGTACACAAGAAATTTGGTTTCTGCATTTATCCCATCCGTGAATTAGTGAACACACATGAAGTGACATCCTAAGTTACCTGGTCCCTTTGCTCCAAAGGCCTCATATTCATAAGGCTCTATGTCCCCAGTGTCCTATATCCTGGGACCTATGCTCATTCGGGTATCTACTATGTGCTTTATAATGCTGGAGGACCCTGGAAACATACAATGCTTGACTTGGAGAACACAGGACCACTGTCCCTGATCCCAAATAACCCTGAGGAGCATAGGAACCTGCTCTGACCTCAGTTATTGGCCTAATCTAGTGTCAGAACGGTGTGATATCCATTATATTGCTCAATTTAATTCATTTGACTACTGGATTAAGTAAGGTTCTAAATATATAATAGGACACAGTCTGTAACGTGGACATACAATAGTGTCAGGACAGATTGATGAGACAATTATTTTTGATCACATGAAGCTGTGCTTCTGGTTTGTCTGCCTGACCCCTGTGACATAGGCCCTTTACTGTGCATAAGTGTGTGTGTTGGGGGGTGGGTTGGGGGGCTGTTGGGAAAGGGGTGGGGAATATATTTTCTGGTAAGGTTGTTCATGTCTATTGCAAGTCTTTGCATACATTCAGCCAATTTGCCTTCAACAGGCTGACTGGCGAGTTGATTACAACCCCCACCACCTGTGACATATGCAATATAGGAATATATAGGAATATAGTCAATGGGGACAATGATTTACTGTTTTTGAGGTATGATTGTAAAATCTGGACAGTCAGTTAGATCTTATATGTGTAGGACATTACTGAAAGTAAAATTAAGAAAAAGAACAACATAGAAAATTAGCTATTACAATAGCTATGCATAACAGTGTGATGCAATGGCTTCTCTATGTAAAAATCGGCACACTTAGAATATAGCAGAGAATTGCAGAGGCAATGTTGAGTATTGTATTGTGATACACATTTAAATGTAAATAACAGACCTGGGACAATGTCCCCATATCATCTCTGTTTGGAATTTATTGGAAATTAGATGATTGGACAAAGAAATGTGTCAAAAAAAGAGAAAATCCCCAAAATCTGACTCTGTAGTTGCCTAGCGGTCACAATTGTGACCGTCTTCATGTTCACTCATGCTATGAGAACGCTGAACAAAGTTCACATATTTCATTTGCATCCCTCCATACTAGACACCTTAAAGATTATGTGTACCCAAACTCTTTGCCCTATTTTTACATAAACATACTTTTCTAAGCTTTAGTTTGGGAGCTTTTGGGTGGAAATTTTCTGTTCAGGGTGCAACCAAAACATAAGCAGCTCTGACCATGTGACAAATTACACTACACATTTGGCACTTCACATATTTAACTGAGACCCTTTCAGGTTTCCATTTTTGGGGAAAATGTATTGATACTTCATACAGTGACATCTGTAAAGGCACAGAAGCAACAAAAAAAAAATCGGTCACAATTGTGACCGTTGGGATTAAATGGGTTAATTAGTAAATACTTAATTTTGCATATCAATATGAAGATGATATCACTCCTTCGGTGCAGTTAATTAGCCTGTATGTCTGCCATGGTAAGTAGTTAAGTGTAAGAAAATTGAATCTCTTTAATGTGACTAAAGATGTGAGAGAGAGAGTGAGAGCAAATGCTAGGTAGGCTGTGATCAGACAGGACACATTGAATATGCCTTTTTATGTTGTTTCTTTTAGATAGCGTTTTGCATGCTGCGTACAGTATGTGCTCTGAGCGTCGTATGTTTTGTGAGCCTGCTTTGCCTTATGTTTTTGCAGCCGTAAGAGCACTCATGTTTTTAGTAAAACATCATGCATCTCATGTTTTACAAGTGCCATAGTGTGTCAATTGCACACTTAGATGATTACATTGTAGCTCATGCATTTACTTCAACAAGAATCATTTTCACTACATTTGTCTTCGTCTTGGCTAGTTAGCTATAAAGTCAATGGTTAATGGCAACCGGGTGATAAATAGTGTTTTAAAAGGTTACTACATAACTATGTCAATATTTCATAACATGAAGACATAGCAACAAGTAATTTAGCAAGCAATGTTGAGATGTAGCCACTCTTAACTTTTGTATTTCGTCGCACAGCGAAATTCGGTGAACATGAGGGGTTGCACTAGGTTTTACAGCAGCAAAACATGTTATTATGAATCATAATCAAGAACCAGTTTAAGAACAGTAATTTTATTCCAACGGAGGCTTGAAACCAATTGTAATTGGATAAGATTAGATACACCCAGGTTAACCCACCTGCTTTTTAAAACCTGAACAAATGCTTTTACATTTTCTTGTCACTGCAACTCTGCATCAACTTTAAGTTAATATTACTAGCAAAACTATGCCCCCCCTATGATATTATAAATGAACTCTGCAACCAATCTGAACTAATGGGTGTGGTTAGTAGGGATCACAGATCAACAATGGTCAATTCATATTACAATTCATAGTTGTTTTGTGTCGAAAACTCTTACCGCACTGACTGCAGTGGTGCAGCCTCTTTTGTGTGAATGCGCTGGTGTCTTTTGAGACTTCCCTTAACATTGAAGTCCTTGCCGCACTGAGTGCATTGATACGGCTTCTGTCCTGTGTGAACACGCTGGTGTCTTTTGAGATGTTGTATTCGACTGAAATGATTGCCACACTGAGTGCATTGGTGCAGCCTTTCTCCTGTGTGAATGCGCTGGTGTCTTTTGAGACTTCCCTTTCTATTGAAGTCCTTGCCACACTGAGTGCAGGCATACGGCCTCTCCCCTGTATGTATTCGCCGGTGAACTTTGAGATCTCCCTCTTGATTGAAACTCTGATCACACTGACTGCAGTGGTGCGGCCTCTCTCCTGTGTGAATAAGCTGGTGCCTATCCAGATGTCTCTTTACGCTGAAGTCCTTGTCACACTGAGGGCATTTATAAGGCCTCTCGCCGGTATGTATTCGTTGGTGAACTTTGAGATCTCCCTGATGAAGGAATGTCTTACCACACTGAGTGCATTTACACGGCCTATCTCCGGTGTGTGTTCGTTGGTGTACTCTGAGATTTCCGTTGTGAATGAAACTCTTGCCACACTGGGCGCAGTGGTATGGCCTCTCTCCTGTGTGAATGCGGATGTGAGCTCTGAGATTTCCCGCTTGACCGAAACTCTTACCACACTGATTGCAGTGGTATGGCTTTTCTCCCGTGTGACTTCGTTGATGGATACCAAGGCTATTGAAACGATTAAAACTTTTGCCGCACAGCTTGCAGTGGTGCAGCTTCTCTCTTGAGTGAGTGTGACGGAACAATTTGAGCTGGGAGCTGTGTTCACGCAGAGGACGGGACAATCTTCCGGACTCCTCTGGCTCTCTCTGCAGGGTCCGGCTGGATGTGGTACTCCCTGAAAGGGCCATGGAGGATGAGATGCACAGTCCTGTCCGTTTCACTGGGAAAACACAGCACATGAAATAAATGATGGTCATGAAAAAGATCAATACCTGGGTTTCCTCATTGTATTGTTCCAAAGCGTACCAACGTTTTTCCTCCAAAGAACCCATAGTTGGAATTAACAACACTCTCCACAGAGAGAACAACCACTTTTGATATAGACTAACAATGAAGTGAAGCCTTTCTTTTCTGCATGGGGAAACAAAGCTATTTCTGTTGTCATGGTGAAATAGACCCCTAGATTAAAATTGCTCAAGAATTACGTTTTAAGACGGAACACTTTGATTTTTGCTACCCCAGAGCTAACTTGTGATGCTAAATTGTAGTTGTAGTTACTTCAATTAACACCGGGATCTCTGTATATGGACTACAATGGCAGCTTTGGTTCCTTTTAGTAGGCAAACTAGGTCTATTGGAATTAGAGAGAAGTCACCTACATAATAGGAAGAAAATAACAACATATGCATATAATAAGCATATGTGCAGACTTGTTTACTTCCAAACGAAAATCATATAGCCTACAATGAGAAAACATGAATCAATTTTTACAGAAATTAATTAAATTAATAAAAAAAATACAGTGAATGTGGGTCTTGTAAACAGTCCATTCAGCTCACACATACACACACATCATTTGAGTTTCATGGTAACTGAGATCTCAACAGTCTCAGGTTGTGAGTAATTATCTTACGACTCTTCTGCTGTTCTCCATCTCTGTTCTTCTCTGTCCCATGCTGTCCTGTCCTGCAGCAGTCCACTAATATCACAGACACCCTGCTTAACTTGACCAGTTGCAGGGGATCTGTACGGGACAGGGTAGATGGGGCAGCTTTAGAGTTGGACACTGGAGCCAAGTGTGATTCATCTTCCTCTTCCTAATAAATACAGGGAGAGAAAAAAAAAACTTGTCATCTAGAAACAGTTGGTTAAATTCAGTGCCTACTGTTAGCATTAGTGTTTAGATGCTTACTTTGTGGTTGCTTTACCAAGGATTATCATAGAACAAGAATACTGGCCTATGATGGCTTGTTGGAAAGGTGCTGTTGTGCTGAATCCAGCAATATAGCCTAGGCTAAATATAACACATCAGGGTCATAGATAACACATCATAAGCCCCGTTTATACTATGGGCTGAACCCGGTGCTGGAACTTAAGCCCAGCCCAGGTAGGAGTTTATACTAGACGGGGCTGGGCTGAAACGGGGCTTAACCTGGAACTATTGCCCTGACAACAAGCCCACCTCAACGGTCAGGGCCACGATCCAAGCCCCGGTGCTTACACGTCACGTCGAACTGGTTACTACGGCTACCGTTCTATTTACTATCCGCCCGCTGCCTGTAGCTAGCTTTTGCCGCTAATTGTAGTAGCTAGAGCTATCCGTGGTCGAAATAAAAATAAATCAAGTAAATATGGCAAGTGGGTGGAGACAGATATGGACATCAAACGAAACTAAAGTACTGCTGGAAATTTGGGGTCAGGACGACATACAGAGACAGTTTGAGGGAATAGTGAGAAATGATGATGTAACGATAGGACAAGAATTAGGCAAATTAGGCATTAACAGGGACAGCAAACAAATCAGGGAGAAACTCAAGAAATTAAAACAACAATACAGGCAAGCTAAAGAGCAAAATAACAGGAGTGGAGCAGGGCGAGCAACATTTCCCTGGTATGACCTGATGGACCAGATACTTGGTCCTCGGCCAGCCTCCAGTGGCACAGGTCTTAGGAACTCAACGGCAACGAGCCAACCCCAAGAGGAGCCAGACGAGGAGCTTGACTTGGGTAAAGCTGACAATGCAGTCAGTGCATTGACTTGTAATTTTAAAAAGCATATAAACTAAATAGCACCTCATCCCCTTGTCTTTACGAAAATGTGATCACCTAGCCCGTCCATGTTTAAGAGTATAGTGTCTGTTCCATTTGAAGATATCACAACGCAATTAACGTTAGCCTAACTAACGTTACTGTTAGCTCTCTCTAGTAGTAGTGATTAAAACAAATCATACCTCTCTCATAGATGCTTTTGGCAGCAGTACAATCGACTGGGAAACGATGGACATGATCACATCAACGCCATCTCCAGTGGGGTATACTACGAATCTCGTTGAACATAACCAGGTTTTCTTTGGATAACCTGGATTGCTAAAAACGAAAGTCGCAATCAGAGTTGAGTGGTACTACGAAACTCACTCAAGGATGAATTTGTCCAACTAGGCTTTCAGCTCAGATCTGTGCGCGTTCTCGTGGTTGGGGTGACTTTGACCAATCGGGAAACGTGGAGACGCACAAGACAGCCTAGGTTAACCAACGATTACTTCCGCATTTATGAGCGGCAGAGAAATCTAGGGTGGTCTTTTTTAGTGTCTAACCCATAACATCAAAAAATCGATGGTCATCAAATATTGCATGGTATGCACGTCCATAGTAGTGACATATTTGCACGTTGAACATAGTTAAAAGCGCCTTCGATATTCAAAATGTTTGCAGAGGCGGGGCTGAACCTGTTCGAAGTTTGACAGATTAGCACACGTGAGATAACTTCGTTTTTCAAGATAATGGATTGGTTAGAATTGGTCAGAGGGCGGTGATTTTTCACGATTTGAGCTATAACTAAGCACATAACCTGCTCCCGACCAGGTTTGGTTGCGAGCATAAGATACCATGGTGATACAGCGACGCTAAAACAAATCCACTTTCGTATGACAGCATACCCTGGCTTTGAGCGCAACATACCTCGCTAACCCACTAATCGAGATTCGTAGTTTACCCCACAGGTTCTCCAAGTTTTGTTGACAGATTTTTGCGATAAGTTGCAAACGTCTATGAACTGTGTACCGAATAACGTTACTCTCCTTTTTTGTATGAACTGAACTTTGAACTAGTTACTCTGATAGCGCCCGATACTATTGCCCTCTTGTGACTAAAATAAGAATAGCATATTTTCGTAAATTGGCGCAGGCTTACTGTGCTTAATACTGTTGATAAACAGACATTTTTAAAGTGAACTTGTTGGTTTTCTTATGTAGCCTATGAAACTCATGTGAAGTTAGTGAACAAAGGACTTTAATGGGAATGTGTCCACTATATCCAATTACATTAACAGATCAAGGGTCAGCCTCAGTGCCAGAGCCAGTTAGCCAGGGCTCCTCTACATTAATCCCCCCAAGGACCAGACCAGGGGCCTATTTCACAAAACCAGAGTAAGTAGATCCAAGATAAGTGACGACACACGCGGTTGACCAAGCCTGGTCAAAGTAAACATGCAAAACACGTTTCACTAATGCTGAGCGCAGATGAGTTGAGGCGGCTAGGTCAAGCCAGGTGTAAGTTATTCGGTATGTGTGCGCGTTCTCGTTTCTCCCCCAAATAACTGACGGTTGGAGTAAAAAAGACGCGAAAAATAGCGTCTTGCACACAAAGTGAACAACCGCTTTTGATATAGACTAACAACGAGGTAAAGTTGTACTTTTTTGGATGGGAATCATGATTATTTCTGTTGCATAGCGGGAGTAGGTGTGGCAGACCAAGTGAATGCAAATGTACGTATGCACCCACGTGTGACAGCTTCCTTGTCTCGGCACGCAACGTCATTAAGAAAGCGCTTTGCCACCGCAAAGATGCACACAGTATGACTATATATATCTTAATTTGTCGAATTAGTTGAAAACACCTTTGAAAAATGTCCCCTCCACTTCCAATAAACTACTAGGCTATTCATCAAACGTCCGTCAAAAAATAAGCAAACAACGAGTATGTTATTAATTATAAGGCCACCATAATTTAAATAACATCCATATGGTATTAGGCAGACATTCTGCTGTGTTTTGCGAGTAAATGCAAGTAGCAAATAATATATAAATGGAATACAGCTCTTTGAAAAAATCGCATGGAGGTCTGATTTGACTGACAGCTAGCAGAACCAATCAGATAATGTAATTACCATTAGAATTAACTTAGCTTGGCTGTTAGCCTGGTCGGGAGCAGGCTAGCTTCCAAGTATAAATTCCCATGGTAACTTATATGTGATCTCTTCTGTGAAACCAAGTCAAGGCTATGTTCATCCAGGATAACCCAGTAAGCCTGTCTAAATCCCCTATCTTGGTTTTGTGAAATACCCCCCTGGGGCGTATTTCACAAAACCAGAGTAAGTAGATCCAAGATAAGTGACGACACACGCGGTTGACCAAGCCTGGTCAAAGTAAACATGCTAAATAGGTTTCACTAATGCTGAGCGCAGATGAGTTGAGGTGGCTAGGTCAAGTCAGGTGTAAGTTATTCGGTATGTGTGCGCGTTCTCGTTTCTCCCCCAAATAACTCACGGTTGGAATAAAAAAGATGCGAAAAATAGGGTCTTGCACACAAAGTGAACAACCGCTTTTGATATAGACTAACACCGAGGTAAAGTTGTACTTTTTTGGATGGGAAACATGATTATTTCTGTTACATAGTGGGAGTAGGTGTGGCAGACCAAGTGAATGCAAATGTACGTATGCACCCACGTGTGAGAGCTTCCTTGTCTCGGCACGCAACGTCATCAAGAAAGCGCTTTGCCACCGCAAAGATGCACACAGTATGACTATATATATCTTCATTTGTCTTAAAAGCCGAATTAGTTGAAAACACCTTTGAAAAATGTCCCCTCCACTTCCAATCAACTACTACAGTAGGCTATTCATCAAAAGTCCGTCAAAAAAGAAGCAAACAACGAGTATGTTATTAATTATAAGGCCACCATAATTTAAATGACATCCATATGGTATTAGGCAGACATTCTGCTGTGTTTTGCGAGTAAATGCAAGTAGCAAATAATAAATGGAATACAGCTCTTTGAAAAAATCGCATGGAGGTCTGATTTGAATGACAGCTAGCAGAACCAATCAGATAATGTAATTACCATTAGAATGAACTTAGCTTGGCTGTTAGCCTGGTCGGGAGCAGGCTAGCTTCCAAGTATGAATTCCCATGGTAACTTATATGTGATCTCTTCTGTGAAACCAAGTCAAGGTTATGTTCATCCAGGATAATCCAGTAAGCCTGTCTAAATCCCCTATCTTGGTTTTGTGAAATACCCCCCTGTGGGGTGTCCTACGAAGCTCGATTAGTGGCTTAGCGAGGTATGTTGCGCTCAAAACCAGGGTATGCTGTCATACGAAAGTGGATTTGTTTTAGCGTCGCTGTATCACCATGGTATCTTATGCTCGCAACCAAACCTGGTCGGGAGCGGGTTATGTGCTTAGTTATAGCTCAAATCGTGAAATATCACTGCCCTCTGACCAATTCTAACCAATACATTATCTCACGTGTGCTAATCTGTCATACTTTGATCAGGTCCAGCCCCGCCTCTGCAAACATTTTGAATCTCGAAGGCGCTTTTAACTATGTTGTGCGTGCAAATATGTCACTACTATGGACATGCATGCCATACAATATCTGATGACCATCGACCTTTTGATGTTATAGGTTAGACACTAAAAAAGACCACCCTAGATTTCGCTACCGCTCATAAATGCGGAAGTAATCGTTTTTAAACCTAGGCTGTCTTGTGCGTCTCCACGTTTCCCGATTGGTCAAAATCACCCCAACCACGAGAACGCGCACAGATCTGAGCTGAAAGCCTAGTTTGACAAATGTATCACATACCTGGGGCCTATTTCACAAAACCAGAGTAAGTAGATCCAAGATAAGTGACGACACACGCGGTTGACCAAGCCTGGTCAAAGTAAACATGCTAAATACGTTTCACTAATGCTGAGCGCAGATGAGTTGAGGCGGCTAGGTCAAGACAGGTCTAAGTTATTCGGTATGTGTGCGCGTTCTCGTTTCTCCCCCAAATAACTCACGGTGGGAATAAAAAAGACGCGAAAAATAGCGTCTTGCACACAAAGTGAACAACCGCTTTTGATATAGACTAACAACGAGGTAAAGTTGTACTTTTTTGGATGGGAATCATGAGTATTTCTGTTACATAGCGGGAGTAGGTGTGGCAGATCAACTGAATGCAAATTTACGTATGCACCCACGTGTGAGAGCTTCCTTGTCTCAGCACGCAACGTCATTAAGAAAGCTCTTTGCCACCGCAAAGATGCACAAAGTATGTCCTATATTATCTTAATTTGTCTTAAAGGCCGAATTAGTTGAAAACACCTTAGAAAAATGTCCCCTCCACTTCCAACCAACTACTACAGTAGGCTATTCATCAAACGTCCGTCAAAAAAGAAGTAAACAACGAGTATTATAAGGCCACCATAATTTAAATGACACCCATATGGTATAGGCAGCCATTCTGCTGTGTTTTGCGAGTAAATACAAGTAGCAAATAATATATAAATGGAATACAGCTCTTTGAAAAAATCGCATGGAGGTCTGATTTGACTGACAGCTAGCAGAACCAATCAGATAATGTAATTACCATTAGAATTAACTTAGCTTGGCTGTTAGCCTGGTCGGGAGCAGGCTAGCTTCCAAGTATAAATTCCCATGGTAACTTATATGTGATCTCTTCTGTGAAACCAAGTCAAGGCTATGTTCATCCAGGATAACCCAGTAAGCCTGTCTAAATCCCCTATCTTGGTTTTGTGAAATACCCCCCTGCTGTCGTAGGATCACTTAACTTAATACCCGAGTTGAGGCTTTGTGCAGCCTCGATATGTCTAGATAACCTAGATTTGTCTAACTTGCTTCGTAGGACACCCCACTGGGGCCTGTACTACGAAGGGAGCTCAACCTACCCACATGTAACCCAGGGTTACTTTGCTAAACCGGGGTTGACAAAACCTGGTTATCTTCATTGGTGTTAATCGGTACTACGACGGTGAGTAAGAAGTTGATTTGTTGAACTGGGGTTAACCTCATCGGAGTTGGTGCGCGTTCACATAAAATGGGCGGGTTGCAGCGCAAATCATCACTTTTAATGATGACGCGATCACGTTATTTTACGGATAAGCAATGCGCAATGATTATAAAAAGTGCGAGGAATTAAAACCCACTTTACTATACATCAAATAGCCTACGTCGGCAGCAAACAAAGCAAGACAAGGCTGTTGGCAACGTAGGCTATTGCAGATCGGATATATGAAAGTAAAGTTTTATTGCATGTTCCTTAAATAGCCTATGTGTTACGCAGGATTAATAGCTTGCGGAATGTCTGAAATGTGTTGAAATAAATACATTTTGAGTTCATAAGAGTCCTACAGATGCAACACAATTCATGCCATGTATATGAATAAATATTAATAAAGGATAATTGAATGTTTAGCCCCATTGACTGATTTAGTGTATGCCTATCCTGTGAACATTTTAGATGCAACGGCAGTGCCGCTGGCAGCAGGTGAAAATGAAACTCAAAAACATTCAGAAGGTTTATAGGCCTAGTTATAGCTTGCATTAATATGTCTTAATTATGAAAATGTTATATTGCCAATGCTTATAGCCTCCACTTTGCCTCGATCAGCTGACAAATGCAACGAATTCCCTCGGCTGAGAATGTATAGGCTATCTTTCATAGAGAATATTATAGCCTATGGAGAAAGATTCTGGCGGTCTTTAAAAACTCTCGCCTTGCGAAGAGAGGCGCTTAAAATTTGCGCTCCAATAATGTATCTTCCAAGTAACCTACGTCGACATTGTGGGGTGTGGTTAACCGCAAACCTCGGGTTAACCAAGATCATAACCTGCTCGGAGCAGGTTTGAGATGCAGCGTAAATTGCCATGGCAGCATACCTAGGTTAAAACCTATCCACCTTTCGTAGTACGGGTTAACCGGGAAGTTACGCCACACGTGATCAACTTACTCTCGAAGTTACCCAGCTAAGCCAGTAACCCCGCTTCGTAGTACAGGCCCCTGGTAAGTCAGGTGATTGTCATAACAAAAATAATATTTAGTACTAATGAGTATGTAGGTAAATAAGTGGCTGCATTCGGTTCTTGCAGGAAAGAGGAAGTGGTCAGCAGCTTCGGCCTCCACACAGGAGCTGATTGCTTTTTACCGCGAGGCAGACAGTCAAATGTACGAGAGAGAGGCTGCACTACGACGCGAAGAGCAGGACAGGGAGGATAGGAGGAGGGAGAGAGAGCTCAATATGAGGAAGGAGGAAAATTCAGCTATAGTGTCAGTGCTGGCACAGCTGGTCAATGTTTTGAGAGAGAAATGAATAAGATCGAAAGTGGAATTAAAAATATTATTACTTTAATTAATTAAAATGAAATAATTAGTGAATTCTGGTGGAGTTGTTATTATTGAGATTTTATGTGCTGAATTAAAGCAGCTCTGACGTCCTGTCCCAGCATAGCAGCTCTGTCGTCATCCAGCATAGGTGCTGTAAATGACTGTGGTTCTGACACAGTCCACTCGGGGTCAAACACTTCACTGTGCCTTTCACAGAGGTTGTGAAGAACACAACAGGCCAGGACTATGTCTTTCACTGTTTCCACATTGCAGTCATTGCGCTTTAAAAGGCATCTCCATCTCCCCTTCAGCCTGCCAAAGGCATGCTCAACAACTGCTCGTGCCCGACTGGTGGTGGTGTTATAAAGGTACTGATCTGGTGTCAGCCTTCCATTATCAATGAATGGCTTCAGTAGCCAGCTCTGCAATGGATATGCTGAATCCCCCAGGATGTAGTAGCCTATGTCCTGATCACCAACCCTCTTTAGCTTACCAGGAAATACACCACTGGTTGCCTGTATATAAAAGTTAGATCGCTTTAATATCCTGGCATCATGGGTGCTGCCAGGGCTCCCCACACAAAGGTCCCAAAAGCTCCCCTTGCCATCAACAATTGCCTGAACCACAATAGAGTGCCATCCCTTCCTGTTGTAATAGTCCGATGGATACTGAGTTGGGCGCATGATGGGGATGTGTGATCCATCTATGGCCCCTATGCATTGAGGAAGGCCCCACCTTTCCTCAAAATACATTGCCATCCCCTCCATCTCCACAGCAGTAGGGATCCTAATGAATTTGGGCATTAGTATGTCTATTACAGCTTTACAGAACTCTCTAACACAGTTGCAGACTGTAGACCGACTGACCCCAAACAAACCCCCAACCACACGGTATTCAGTTGTGCTTGCCAGTTGGAAAACAGCAATGGCCACTCTCTTTGTTGCAGGTATGCAGTTTCTAAAATTGGTGTCCTCTCTAGCAATCGCATGCCTGATAGACCGACAAATGAAGTGGAATGTTGGTTTAGAAAGCCGAAAGTCTTGAATCCACTCTGCATCACTGTAATTGCATGCGATGTCTTGCCACCACCTATCCGACCTTGGGAAGGACTGTAGTGCTCGTGACCTTAGAGATTTGGAAAACACCTGAAACATAGATAGATAGATAGATAGATAGACCTAGACAGATAGATCTACTTCATTTATCCTGCTGGAAATTCTGGCCATACTTTAATACTTGTCTGATGAAGGGCTAGGGCCCGAAAAGTTACACGTGGTGATTTACCATTTAAAAAAAAAAAAAAAATCTGGTGTGCAGACTCCTGTTCTCTTTCCTAACTTATGCTTGTCTGTCCAGCACCCAGTTTTTATCGCTTTTTGGATGTGTGTGTAGTATTCTTTTCCATACTTTAATAAGGACAAGTGTTATTGTGTTATTGTCATTTCAGCCATACAACAACAGTAGGCTTATTCAGTGAAACAAAAACTGCTGTATGTCTCACCATGGGCTCAAGTGGTGCCACATTTAGATTGTACAGACAATAAAGGCACGTTTAGACTTGCTGTAGACAACGCGTTTGTGTACGCATCATGGCTGCCTCGCGTATTTTACGGTCGTTTGGTGCGTCGGTCGTGCACGTCGTCGCAAGCGAACACGACGCGTCCGCGAGATGCAATACTGACAAGAAAGTAGGGGGCGATCATTGCCAAAAGAAAGTGACTGCAAGATGCATTATCGACATCAAAGCTGGGGGCAATCATGAGAGTAAACAATGGCACATGGCCACATCCACATCTGATATTAGGCTACTAGTCTCCCCCTGGTGAAGACCTCCAGTAAGGTGCGTAATGCTGCAGCGAGTCTGTACACAGGACACAGCAGGTCGCACACGGGCGCATACGCTTACGCTTGGTCTAACGGCAAGTATAATCCCAGCCTAAGCCTAAGCATAAGGTTTTTTTTTTTTTGTAAGCCCACACCCCATCCCCATAACAATGCACAGGTAAAGGTTAAACGTTTGAAAAGCTGGTTGAAAAAAAAGGTTGAGACATTACGTCCGTTGTAAAACAATTTGTACTTGTAGACATACAGTAGACCTAAAAGAAAGCTTGTAGACTATGACAACACAGTAGAAAAATGAGAAAAGGTCATGTCTGTTACTCTATCCGGGTCACTGCCCTTGTCACCGTAGCCTACTGTAAACACGGTGGGTATCACGCTTGTAGTGTGATCACTGACAAAACATTTAGCATGGCGATTTTATTGTTGAAGAGAAGGAAAGTTATTTTTGTAATGCGGGGATGCGGGGATGCGAGGTTTATCTGTATGGAGTATCAGGATAACGTTAGCCTGAGAAAGTTAGTTAGAAAGTTTCGACACCTGTCTGGCCACAGCGTGGGATCTACTGTACTGTAGGTTAACAGGACGGATCATGGGGGCAGATTCGCATGGATAATAACGCTTTTCTGCGAAGTTAGCATGTATAACAAGCAACTGTGATACAAAAATGGATATTGAGAAGGATGTGCAGAGAGGAACGGTTCCTGACGACGGATGAGAGAGGTCAGTTTATGTGTCTGTGTAACGTTACTAACGTTAGCTGCAACAACAACTGGCCCTTGAGTTCCCCACCCCTGAATTGCCTATAGATTAAAACTACAGTAGCAGCAGCTTGTGTGAAGTCTACACAGGTCAATACTTGTTTAAAAAAACCCAATGAGAAACAAACACCGTTACCACTCGTAAAATAATGATAATGATAATTTCTGGTGAGCCACTAGACTGAAGGCTAGCAAACTTAGTTAGCTTATTGTAGCTAACGTTAGCGTACCATTTGCCGGAGTCTGCGCATTTTCAGCATCTTTTTGAAGCGCACTTCAGATGCCATACGCCGTCTCCTTATCCTCAAATCATTTGCCTCGTCTTGGTCTCGACGAGATGTGCTAATATACTGAAGCAATAAAATAATTAAGGGAAGTATCTCATTTGGCTCCATTTTTATTTTTAGCTATTGTGATGTTTTCTTTATTGGTAATCTCTTTGGAATGTTATACAAGTTTCTATGGCTCCAAGTTTGACAGTTGGCTACATGGCCCACCCCAGAGCCACCCCAGTATAAACGTACCGAGAACTCTAGCCCTGGTGCTTGTGCCCTGGGCTTAAGTTCCTGGGCTTAAGTTCCTGGGCCAATGGCCCATAGTATAAACGGGGCTATAGAGTTCTATCACTCTATGAGGTGTCCAAAATGTGGCCCTAATAATGATCATATAATTTGCTGGCTGTCGTAGCTGACTCAGTCAGGAGTGGAGGTCGATTGAAACCACATTAACGTCAGCTTAATGAAACTGTAGGCTAGCCGTCTTGTCTGTGTGTCAGAAGTCGTAGACTAGCCTACTGTAACAGATACCGTTAACTCATAGACTAGGCTAACTCAGTTAGGCTTACCTTACTTCGTACATCCATCCCGTAGGCTACCAACCGGTGTGCTGCAACTTTGAACCCTTGAGGCTGGCTGGAGGCAAGCTCAGTGTGTGTCGTCTGTCACTTACGGCATTATATTGCAAGTTGCTCCGTAGTTGTCTGCTCAGGCCAATGTTTAGGGTTTCAAGTAGCCTAGTTCAACTGAAGACGTAGCCTACAACCGGTACATCCGGGGATTTTGTGCTTCACGTTAGGGAAAAAATGTCCGTTTGGATTGAAAGAAGCAACATCGAACTGGGGAGCGAATAGGGCTTTACTAAATCTTTGAACAGACTTGAATAAAAGGCACACATTAAAGTTGGCGCGAGAGTCATCTGTATGTTCATCGGATTAAGGTGACCATTGCATTTCTTTTTGTGTTAGTTTGTTTTGCCATTTCCAGTTTAGTAAGTGTCATGAAAACGTTAGCCTACGTTAGTCGCCCGTGGGTGTAGGCATACGGCAAGTTTCGGTAAGTTTTACATAGCTGATGTCAACTTAACAGTTGATGTTATGACAGAAAGTCACACCTTAAATATATCACTTGAAATACTAAGTTATTTTCTAGTGAGATAACGTTATGTTAGGCTATTGAAGGCTATCGTGCAGTTAGCTATAGCTAGCAGCCGTTTTACATTTGAGATTAGTATGTTATTGGGATATTGGAAACGAATTAGGTTGGTAATGTACAGAGATTTAGTATGAGAATGCATGTTCTTCATAACCGTTGTGTTGGTAAAAGGACTGAATGTCCTGTGAATTATTAACCAGATGGAACGTGTGGCTAACGCTTCCCCTGAACGGAGAGTGATGTGAGGCTACCTCGATTTGTTTTGATGCTCTTTGAATCTGCTTCTGCTGCTATTCACCCTTCGGCATATTCAATTAATGCTTTAATCGTATCGCCCTCTGCAGTCATGGATGAGAAGTGTACACTAGCTGTCCTGTAGACTTGTACATGTTAGCCATGGTTCTCCATACGATTTCATGTTACAGTAGGCTGGCAAAGTAGTTAGTAGTATGTAGCTCTCTTTTTCCATTTACTAAATGACATTGCTGTGCCTTCTCCTGCTCATTTCATTGTGTGCCCTGAGTCCTTGTAAGAAACCCACTGGCAAAAGAAGGCTTACACATAAAAAGGAGGCAAAATGAAAATATCAAGTTTGAGGTCAGGTTTGAGTTTGATAACATTAGGTGGTGTATGACACTCTGGTGCATATGAAGTAGCCTATCCAAAATCCACACTTGAATAGAAAAGGTAGGCCTAGGCCTAGCCTACAGACATTTGATCAGAGAAAAGGTTCAAGATGTTTCTTATTGAGCATATATTCAGAAGAACACAGACACAGTAGTGAAATATACACTGTTTCATTTATTTAGCCTATGTACAGTAGTCTACAGTACAGTTTGAATGTCACAGTTCAATGCCCCTCCCTAATGCAACAATTCCACTATTTTCCACACACAAAACCAGTTCCATGCTGACTATGATCACACAGGCACAAGCATTTTAGGATTAGGCCAACTAAAACTGTTTTTTGAATGCATTGCTGCCTTGGTATTAGCCTGCATTTTGTTTCTTTTGTTTTAACACATAATTGAACCCAGAGACTGTCGCTAAACAGAACAGATGTCACTCAAATTTGCCCAACGGCTTAGTTACTATGGTTTGGCTTTGGGGTCTCCAACCTTTTCTGAAAATGAGGGCTTCCTGAAGGACCCGGGATCATATGGAGGGCTACTTATTTGAAACATAAGTAGCCCTCCATATAATGCCCCAAAATAATATGTATTCTTTAAATGTATTATCAATAAATCAATCAATGATCAATATGTATAATGTCCAATATCAAGAACTGTATTTTCATTAAGTTAGCCTAGATAGTGAACAGACATGTTAAAACAACAGTGGGGGGTGGTGGTAGTGTAGTGGTTAAGGAGCTGGGCTGGCATGGCTTAGAGTTGTCGGTTCAATTCCCGGCTTCCACCATTGTGCCCTTGAACAAGGCACTTATCCTCAAGTTGCTCCGGGGACAATGTAATCCCTTGTAATAGTGTTCACATAAGTCACTGTGGTCAAAAAACCTTTCTGCTAAATGTAATGTAAAGCGTACATCTGATTCTTCAAAAGCCTACTTCAATATATTCCACTGCTTGGTTGAATTCCCCATTGTTCTGCGTTCTATAAGGTGTGCATTAACTCCGCTTCGCGTCGGGCCGTATCACCGTCTAGAACGTGCATTAACTTTGAATAACCGCACGGCGTGTCGTACATTATCCCGTACTTGTAATAGTGTTTACAAAAGTCACTGTGGTCAAAAAACCTTTCTGCTAAATGTAATGTGAAGTGTATACATCTGATTCTTCAAAAGCCTACTTCAATATAATATTTTGCTCAGTTTGTTCATTTCAAAAGTTTGCACAGGGAATCTAACCTCATTAAAAAAATGTTTTCTTTAAAAAAAAAAAAAAAAAAAAAACAATCTTTTTGTGCATTGAATAATTTAGTTTACAGTTTTTACCACTGTCCAAAATTCTGATTGCAGTGGACGATCAGTTTTAACATTCCAATAGTAATCATCAACACCAGCCTAACTTATGAACAGTTTTCTTGTATAGTGGACATCTGAAATCTCTCCATGATCTGACAAAAAAGGATGTGCCTAATGTGCAGCCCTATTTCACTGCTCTGCTGCCACAAGACAATACTGTATAACTTCACCAGGCAGTACAGAGAACAAAAGGCCTGTCAGCTGAAGCTCAATCATGCACAAACCCTATGGCACAAACACAGAATGGCCACAGAACCTTTGCAAAGTTATGCTTCCCTTGGTTACACCAAACAAGCAATCCTTTTCTTCTTGTTTTAACGGTGCATGCAAGGAGCGTATGGGTGCTTCGCTTCCATTCTTGTTTGAAGTATGAATTGGAAAGTGAATGCGGACCCAGGGGCTAAAATTAATCCCAGTCACAATTTGTAAGTGATCACCAATTTTAAAGTTAATGAAGACATAGAATGGATGAATTGAATATTGTGCTATGTTCTCTGATGTTAAAATATTATCAACTTTGATATAAAAAAAAACTCAATTGCAATTTTACAAGCTCAATTAAAACTGAATATTTAGGCTGGGTATTGAAACGGTCCTTTTGACTAAATGGTGCCCTCTTTAGCAACCACAATTGAACTTCAATGGCTTTGCAATATTTGACATCACAAGTAGGCCTTGTTCTAATTTGCCCATTTTAGTGGCTATTTCTAAGTTCAAGATTTTCATATGAAGGAGGGCACAACCATGCCTCGCGTTCATGATAGCTCTTTGGTTATACACAGCCTCTCCTAATTCATCAAAACCAAGACAAAAATGGTTTCCATTCTATGTATCCTTCAATGTTACAAATGTAAGGTAAAAGACATTCTTGAAATGGTTCTGGTCTACAGTAATAAATAATTAAAAAAAAATGATTGAAAAGTTGGAGGATGTTTTTAGAGCATGATCCGCATGGGACTTGTTGACTATTTTTAGAGTTTGCACCCTCATAGGCGTCCTGCATGCACCATGTTGGAGATCCCTGGTATAGACTCTCTTGTGCATTGAGGTCTAGTGTGAGTTTGCTGGTGTACTTTGAGATATTCTATGTGACTAAAACATTTGCTACACTGAGTGCATTGGTGCGGCCTCTCTCCTGTGTGAATACGCTGGTGTCTTTTAAGACTTCCCTTTACATTGAATTCTTTGCCACACTGAGAGCATGCATAAGGCTTCTCTCCTGTATGAATTCGTTCGTGACTTCTGAGATTTCCCTCTTGACTGAAACTCTTACCACACTGACTGCAGTGGTAAGGCCTCTCTCCTGTGTGAATACGCTGGTGAATTCTGAGATTTCCCTCTTGATTAAAGCTTTTACCACACTGAGTGCAGTGGTGAAGCCCCTCTCCTGCATGAATGCACTGGTGCTGTTTGAGATTTCCCTTTTGAGGGAAACTCTTGCCACACTGAGTGCAGTGGTATGGCCTCTCTCCTGTGTGAATGCGCTGATGAGCTTTAAAATTACTCGCTTGCCTGAAACTCTTGCCGCACCAAGTACAGTGATAAGGTTTCTCGCCCGTGTGAATGCGTGTATGCTGTTTCAGACTGCTTTCTTGAGTGAAAGTTTTATCACACCAAGTGCAACGGTATGGTTTCTCTCCTGTGTGAATGCGTTGATGGACAGCGAGACAAAACGAACGACTAAAATTTTTGCCACAGAGATTACAGTGGTGGAGCTTCTTCTCTGCAGGGGACGGGGAAGATGGGGCAGCCTCGGAGCTGAACACTGTAGCCAAGTATGATGTGTTCTCCTCTTCCTAACACACACACACACACACACACACACACACACACACACACACACACACACGGAGAAACGCTATCAACATGATATCAGCGAACAATGTAGCAACTAACATTAACACACAATGTAGCAACTAACATCAACGAACAATGTAGCATTTGGTTAAATACTTGTTTAATTTGATTTGGAATATTTGGATGGAATGTCAGCATTAGCTTGGCTGATGAAATAAATGATTGTATGATAATGGTTGGTTATGATTTGGATAACTGTACTAGACATTACACTCATAGATTTGCACCACTGTACCTGTCCAGTTTTGATGTCCTCAGCTGAGGAGAGAAGAGTGTGTTCTGTTCTGGGGTCTCTTTTTTCTACTGCAAAAACAAAAAAAAATAAAAAATAAAAATAAGACACTTACATTCACACTGATCTATTTCGCTGCCTTAATAGCTGTCCCTTATTCCTCCTCAGCTCTTGAGCTGAGACTCTTGACCCTCATAACAGATGTGTATCATAAGTTAAGAAACCCAAGCAGTATGATGGCCAGTTTTTGGAAAATAGCTAGGTAACAACGATTTGTTTTGATCTGACAGTACAAGTGATTTGTAGAAAAAATCGAAAAATAGATCTATGTGAATAATTATCGGGATGTTGCTTTATGAAAGACATTTTACCAATTCATATTATGATGAGCACAACTCTGTGTGTGTGTGTGTGTGTGTGTGTGTGTGTGTGTGTGTGTGTGTGTGTGTGTGTGTGTGTGTGTGTGTGTGTGTGTGTGTGTGTGTGTGTGTGTGTGTGTGTGTGTGTGTTTGCTCTTTTCACCTCAGCATTTCTTACCGAGCTTCTTACTTAGCTCTCCATCATCAGCAACCTCTTCTTTAACCGCAAAGATCTGCTGAGTCTCCTCCTCCTCTTCTTCTTCTTTAATGTCTGCTGCTGATGATGTTGTCTGTTCTGCCCCCTGTACTGCAGAATCATCTTGAGCCTCCTCTTCTTTAATACGAGATACTGGACCCTCCAGCAGCCTCGAACCCTCAGACAAGTCCATCTGACCCTGAACACAAGAATGACAAGAATGTGAGTGTGAGTGTGTGTGTACAGATGGCTCTCACACTGCATCTCCAATACATTTTTTTTTTCTAAAAAGGCAACATTTTTATCTCTTTGTATTGCATGCAGTAATGTTCCTATGCAATTAACTGTTTTCATATGTATCGCTGTTCCATATAGAGAATTCTGGACAAAAAGAGCGTTTCCTCCATTAAGTGAGGCCACGGTGCGAATTATAAACAAACCTATAACAAAACAATAACACTAGATGTAAACATTTAGGCTACTATGCTAAAAACTAGTGGCAGAAGTAGTAATGGATTGTACAGAGACGAGCTCCTGCCGGACGCGAGGAAACGTTATTTGGAAAAGATATCTTTGATCGGTAACATGGATCCGTATGACATACTGTCTGGAGAGTGGACACGAGATCCTGAAAGCAATAAAAAGACACTCCATTGTTGATTTTTTGTGAAGTTGGCTGAAATGTCTCAAAGGCTATGCTTACACGTTCAGTTAAATGTGAAAATGTAGAAATTAACTCCAATTACATGAAATGCCAAAAAAATGCAACAGCAATGAGCCCAAACACCCATAACGACATGTTGGAGGCTGCTGCTGCTGCTGCTGCTGCTGCTGTTGTGTAAACAAAAGTGAGTTAAATGAAGCTGACTAAACATAGTGAGGAGTGAGAAGCAAGAGGGCGAGGGCGAGGGAGTAAGTGACACTTTGGTCAACATTGAGTTATATACAGTACAGGCCAAAAGTTTGGACACACCTTCTCATTCAATGAGTTTCCTTTATTTTCATGACTATTGACATTGTAGACTCACACTGTGTCAAACTATGAATTAACACATGTGGAAATATGTACTTAACAAAAAAGTGTAAAACAACTGAAAATATGCCTTATATTCTAGTTTCTTCAAAGTAGCCACCTTTGCTCTGATTACTGCTTTGCACACACTCTGCATTCTCTGGATGAGCTTCAAGAGGTAGTCACCTGAAATGGTTTTCACTTCACATGTGTGCCCTGTCAGGTTTAATAAGTGTGATTTATTGCCTTATAAATGGGGTTGGGAATCAGTTGTGTTGTGCAGAAGTCAGGGGTGATTATTAGTCCTACTGAATAGACTGTTAGAATTTGTATTATGGCAAGAAAAAAAGCAGCTAAGTAAAGAAAAACGAGTGGCCATCATTACTTTAAGAAATGAAGGCCAGTCAGTCCAACAAATTGGGAAAACTTTGAAAGTGTCCCCAAGTGCAGTCGCAAAAACCATCAAGCGCTACAAAGAAACTGGCCGTCCCAGGAAAGGAAGACCAAGAGTCACCTCTGCTGCGGAGGATAAATTCATCCGAGTCACCAGCCTCAGAAATTGCAAGTTAACAGCAGCTCAGATTAGAGACCAGGCATATGCCACACATTTCTAGCAGCAGACACATCTCTAGAACAACTGTTAAGACGAGTCTGCCTGAATCAGGCCTTCATGGTAGAATAGCTGCTAGGAAACCACTGCTAAGGACAGGCAACAAGCAGAAGAGACTTGTTTGGGCTAAAAAACGCAAGGAATGGACATTAGACCAGTGGACATCTGTGCTTTGGTCTGATGAGTCCAAATCTGAGATCTTTGGTTCCAACCACCGTGTGGACCGCAGAGTGAAGGCAAAAGGGCCAACAAGTGCTAAGCATCTCTGGAACTCCTTCAAGACTGTTGGAAGACCATTTCAGGTGACTCTTGAAGCTCATCAAGAGAATGCCAAGTGTGCGAAGCAGTATTAAAAGCAAAAGGTGGCTACTTTGAAGAACCTGAAATATAATACATATTTTCAGTTGTTTCACACTTTTTTGTTAAGTATATAATTCCACATGTGTTAATTCATAATTCTAATGCCTTCCGTGTGAATCTACAATTTTCATAGTCATATAGTATGAAAATAAAGAAAACTCTTTGAATGAGGTGGTGTGTCCAAACTTTTGGCCTGTACTGTATATCACCTGAAAGCTCTTGACGAGCTCTTTCTAACTGAAAAATGTATAGAAGTAAAATATTTATAAATATAAAGTTATTGAACAAAAATCAAAGGTCTTTAACTGTGAACATATAAAAGCAGTTCGATTTGTTTTGGCTCCCCTGCAAAGTTGGTGAAATGTCACTTACGCCTTCTTGCTTCTCAGCCCTCGATAGGCTTCTAGTCTAGACTAGGTAACGGGCTTGTAGCCGTCTGCATTCTTTATGGAAATGCAACTGTGTTCTGTTCCCAGAGCATACGCTTTCTTTATATTATTTGCCGTATTAGGGCCTCATCTATGAGGAGATTCCTCGTCTGTGCACTGTTACAGGCTAGGCCCGTGCTTCTGCCACACGATACGTCCGATAATTTGAGATCTGCATATGGTTTTGCTAACCCATTCGCATAATTCCTGAAAGGTTCTCTCAATAGTACATGCGATACTTCTTTTTGTGTGGTAGTGTCAAGCGGAGAAGTGACAGCTAGTTGCAGGTAGGCCTAGGCAATGTTCAGTCAGACAGAAGATGTGTGCTGCTTTGTCTAGGACTAGGTATTGGTATTTCTGTGACTCAAAAACTGTTAAAATGGCATGTTTAGCAGTGAGAATTTCAGAAAAAACTCCAAACCGCAGCTAATAGCATTCACACCCTCATCATCCCTGACTATTGGCCACATTGCCTACCAGAATCAGCAGAAATGTTATTGCTAACAATTAGGGGTGCAACGGATCGAAAAAGTCACGGTTCGGATCGATCCTCGGATCAAGAGTCACGGATCGGATCATTTTTCGGATCAGCAAAAAAAAAAAAAAGACAAGACGAGACAAATAAACATAGTTTTGTCTTTGACGGGATGTTGTAACGTGGCTCGAGCACTTTCAGCATGTGTTTAAAGTAGGCTAGTGTTGTCACGATACCAAAATTATTGTTTCGATACCGATACTAAGTCAATAATGACTTTTTCAATGCTTTTTTACCATTTTAGTTGATTTGGTGTTTAATCACCAGTAGCCTTATATTGAATATTGTGTGATCATGCACACCATGGTGGTCATCCAAGATTCTGCTTGACCCTCCACACACAATCTGCATAATTACTAGTAGCTACAAATGTTTAGTCATTTGTGTACTGATTTAGCATATCTTTAATGTGGTGTGTAGCAGTAGTGCGCATAAGAGGTGTGTGTAATTGAGTCCCTGTCGCTTTAAGAAATACGTGAGGTAATTAGCCCTCAGTCTCTTCTTGAGAAAATAAGTTGGACATAGTGCATGATGACAAGGATATGTGGATGCAATTCGTTATGCTTTCTATGTCATTAGATAAAATACATGTTAATAAAACTAACAAGTCGAAGAAAATCTTTCTGGGATCATAAAAGAGATGAGTGTCTTGCAATGCTCCTTTATGATTTTAGTGAGCACAAGCTATCTCCAGATGTACAAGTTAGCCAAGGTTGCGTAGCTTATTGCTGACATTGAACCCATAGGCTAAGCCTAAATGACCTAAATATCATAGCATAGGTAGGTGCACAACAAACTTGAGAGATGTAAGTGTGCACAAATGAACTTGATATTAGGCTATTGTCTTGCTGCTGTGCAGCCACATCAGCACTTAAACTAGCAGCCATGTATTGCTGGTTATGGCATGACCGCTAATAACGTTTGTGAGAGCAGAAAAGACGCGCAGGCAGGCTAGGGGAGCAGAGCCTACGGCTCTGTAGGGAGGGACTAGAAGCATGCCTTGTGGACACGCATGTTACTTCAAAAGAACACATGGACATTATTATTAATAATTATTATGAATCAATCCGCGGATCATGCGTGTGCCGAACCGAAGATACTGATCCGAACGGATCACGGATCAATGATGATCCGTTGCACCACTACTAACAATTGACTTGCATTTTTGGATAAATAAATGTTTGAATGAACTGAGGTCATGATTAGGCTATGTATTTGTTTTATCAAGTAGTTAGATGTCACTTTCGGCTGCTAAAAAAGCTTGATGTTTGGTAGAAATTTGAAAGTGAAAAATAGTGGCCCACTCTACGTCTCAAATATCCACCCTGTTCTGGCTACGACACTGTATTAAAACCTAAAAGTTTTTAATGTCGAGATGGAATTTATCGACGGTTGAAAGCATCGTATGCTCCAAGATGCAGAGAGACATATACACACAATCTAATTGCCTTTATCTTCAGTTTCACCCACGTGGTTGGCTTGTGTAAGGGAGCAATCTTTTTCCTCCAGGCGTTTCTGTAGTTCATCAATCTTCACCTGCAGCTGGCGGTTTGACTCCGCTAGCTCTGATAGACTTCGCCCAGTCTCCACATCCTTTTCCTCCAGATGACGGATCAATACACACAGCTCCCGGTTTCGACCTATTGAATGCTGCACACACACACACACACACACACACACACACACACACACACACACACACACATTCTGAAGAAATGCAATGTGTGCCAGGAACAGCCAACTGACATGATCTAATGAGAAGAGCATCATATTCCATGTGTCAAGGCTTTCAACACAAACTAACAGGAGAGGGCATCTACAAGGTGAAGACTAAAAGACCAGTTTAACGGGGGCATACATACATTATGCAAACAAGTCACAAGTAAGGAACTGTTATGTTTGGGTATGGTAAAACACTTCTGAATCAAGGAAAGGTTGTTATGTATGGAATTAATTTAAACTCAAGTCTTGTAAGTGCATATCATGGTTTGAAACTGTAGACATTATTTGTAACTGTAAAAATGATCTGTACAAGTAATTGTCAATATTACAAGTATACCCTACACTTACAAATCTGTTCTACGGGTATGGATCAGTTTTATAGCTACAGATCATCCTACAGTTAGAAATATTTTACGATTACAAAAATATTCTACAGTTATACATCTTTTCTGCAGGCGCACAGACTTTTGTGCCACCTAAGGGATGAGAACTGTCACATATATGTTTTGTGTGTTATGGCACCCTCTCAGATTTTGTTCAAAGTTTGTATTTTACAAGCCTGTAAAATATTTCTGTCCAAATCATGTCAGGTATTGAGACGCAGCTACTCTGACTTTTGTGCAAGTTGTGGTAGCGCATTACTATAGAACCTATAGACTAGGTCAAGGTGTATGTTTGTGTTGTATTTTACAACGGCATCGAACACAATTGAGCCAATCATATCTAAGGACTGGAACTATCAGTTTTAGAAATAAAATGAAATGGTATGCAGTAGGCTACAAACTTCTAAGGTGCAGTCATACAGAGAACATGTCTGTCTTCCACCCTGCAAAATCTGGGCAGGCTAGGAATAATACATTTCAAGACATAAATGCCTAAACATCGTCTCCTAGATTAAACCATTTCTGAGTGTTAATAGAAAATCAAGGATGAAAATGTATGAGAACTATTTTACAGGTTTTTGGGGCCAAAATATTAGACAAACATTGTGCAAAGTATGAGACCATTTTACCAGCTTCTGTCTGATTTGACATAAAATGTGCATCTACAGTAACAGTGGCCTTATCGTCACTGGTTAACTAATTAAGCAATAAGCCCAGAGAGACCATAGGTTAGTAATTATAGGGGCGTTGCTGGGCACGATGCAACAGTGGACTGTAACCTATGGACTCAAGTGGCTTATTGCGTTTCTAAAAATACCTGGCAAGATTTCATAAAATAAAAGCACAGCAATGAGAAATATTACAATTTATTCATAGATAGTCATTCTTCCATCAATACAGTATATTTTATCCATCAAAATGGTTGCCACGCAACATTGAAATGTTTTTGTAGGGTATCAAATTGTGGTAGGCTAGTTGAATATGAATAGGTATGGTGGTTACAGAGTGTAAACACAGACACATACTGTCTTAATTCAGTCTTAATATGTTGAAATTAATAATTATGTGTCTTACCTGTAAAACCTGAGTGATGAAATGGGTTGCCTTCTCCAGGTCAATGCAGGCTTGCTTGTGACTCATCATATCAACATGGTGTTGCTGCTGAGAACCTTCATCAGTGATCTACATACAGACACATCACTTCACACACTGTTCAGATATCAACTGACAAAAAAAAAAAAAAAGACAATGAGCAGATTGAGACACAAATACAGCCTATGGTCATTTTTCGTTGCTCCAAATAGGGAGACACTCGGTCAATAATAGAGGCGATTAAAACGAGTAACGTTAACGTTAGCTTCATGAAACTGTTATCTGGGCCACTTGTCACTGCGATCACAGTCTTCCAGACACACCGTTCAGTAGGACTAGTCATATTTGCGGGCTACCTCAGTCTCACCTTCATACTAACATCCATCCCGTACCAGCCGGTGTGCTGCGACTTTAAACACTCAGGTCTCGAGGCAAAGCTCCGTGTATCGTCTGTCAGTCTTTGCATTATTGTGAGCTTAGCGTAGGCCTACGGATTTAAAATAATTCCGCAAAATTGTAAACGTCACTAAGCGAACCATTAAGTGCTTTGGCCAGTATTTGTTTTCCAGCTTCTCCTGATATCTGCTTCAGCGATTTGCGTTTCCCTTACATACCCAGTCAAACCCTTTTGTTTCCGCCCTCTAGCGTCCCGGATGAGAATTCGGTCTAAACCTCTTCTTGTGCATCAACACAGTTGTGATACCTGGCAGCTAATTAGGATTAAAGAGGAACTATGCAGGATTGGCGATTTCGTCTCTGGTTTCGGTTTCGTTTTTCGTTTTCGCTCGTTTTATGCTTGCATATTTCTCTGCAGAGCTTCCCCGACAGCTTTAGCGTGTATATTTATACATAGGCTATATAGGCTATATATAATATATAAATTGCAAGCGTGGTTCTTCTTGTTCCTTACGCGTCTCAGACTTCCAGATGTAAACAGGAGACGATCGTCTCCTGCAGAAACTGCAAGGTTGCAATAGCGGATAGGGACACTGGGGGCAGGAGAAAATGTTACTGTTTTCGATGAAACTGGTCAGTCAAGCAAAACAACAATTTCTGAGCGATTTTATGACTATGAAAAAGTTGCATAGGGTCTCCTTAAGCTGATTTAGCCTACTAATGGTTCCAATACTTGGCAGGACTTTTACTGCGGTTATATTTGTCCGTCTTACCATTTAATTTCATTTAACTGTAATTTCATTTAATTTATTTAGGACAGTGCACATTAATTTACATTTCTGTAAAATGTACCAGTGTTAGCCGGCCGGCTAATTTTCAACCGGTGTCCTAAATGTGTGATTTGCTGAAAGCTTGGGATCTCATCTATGAGATGAGAGCGCTCATCTATCTCACTGCCTGTAAGGCTTTGCTGATGTCTGTCCAGTGTGTTTTTCTTTAGGACCCTGTCTAGACCAATATGGCTCCTACAATTTATTTTTATTTCAAATATCTTAAAAATAGCCAGAGAATGTATTTGCCAACCAACTCCAAAATCAGCATGCCAACCTGCCCCATCCACGCCGGACACTCCTTTGCACACATGCACTCAAGCACACACACACACACACACACACACACCTTCAGTCAAAGGAGGACACTCTCTTGATGAAGATGGACTTTAGCCTGCAATACCCTAACTGACCACTGCTACAAGTACAACTACCCATCCCCCTGGCTTGTGGTCACCGTGTGGCTTGACAAGGGAGAAGGAGGAGAGCAGTCACGTCTCAAGTGTCGGAGCGACAAGCGCAGACGACAACAATAGGGGCCGGCAACGTTGATGATATAACCAGAGAATACACTTACTGCCATGAAGAATATGTTAATCTTCTATGTCACCTGTGCTCTACTTGTTGGTAAGTATATACCACTATATTTTAGAGGTAAAATGCAGCTGTGAACGTTTTATTTGAAAATATGTTACGGTAAAAGGGAACTGTTTACTTTCATAATCAACAGCTGAGCTGACTGCATGATCTTCTTTCACTTCATCATAACATGAACTTTAAGTTAACTGTGAATATGTTCTAAAATACAAAAAAATAAATAAATAAATAAAAGCCATTCATTAAAAAACCCTATAAAATACTAGATGATAATGACATGGAGAGATTTTTTTCATTTTCATTTCTTCAGACTGCCTCATTAGGATGTTTTGTTTTACTTATTGTGTGTGTGTGTGTGTGTGTGTGTGTGTGTGTGTGTGTGTGTGTGTGTGTGTGTGTGTGTGTGTTTGTGTGTGTGTACCAAGGTGCCCACATAGTATCATCAGTATATACAGTAGAAGGTCACATTGGGGGAAATGCTGTGATTGAGTGTCCATACCCATCAGACTGCGAACAGCGCCAGAAGTATGTCTGCCGTGGCGACTGCCGCAAAAAAGACATCCTGGTGCAGACCGCAGATGGCCAGGTCTGGACTGAAACGGGCAGATTCTCTCTCCGTGACAACACCACAGCCAGAGTCTTCACCGTCACCATCACTGGACTGACAGCTAAGGATTCTGGGAAGTACTGGTGTGCCGTGCAGTTTCCCTGGTATCGTAGCGATCTCTATACAGAGCTCAGGATTGACGTTGGGCCAGGTGAGAGGGGTCTGATCTAGGATCAGATGCACAGTATTTGTTAACGTCAGTGAGGGGTAGATAGAGGGTGTGGTGTCTGATGATCTCAGATATATTTAGTAAGGTAGGTGAGGAGTGGATAGAGGGTATGGTATCTGATCTAGGATCAGATGTACAGTATTTAGTAAGGTCGGTGAGGGGTGGATAGAGGGTATTGTATCTGATCTAGGATGAACTGTTTTTGACTCTTCATTTCATTCCTCTTTGCAGCACCTGTGACGACTCTCAGTCCTGTGATAATCACAGAGGTCTCCACTGTCTCCACTCCACTACAAACATTCTCAACTGATCTTGTAACTACAGGTAACATTTCTGTTTTCATCCCAACCTTCTGATTGTATTGCATTGAGTTCTACTGTATGACAAAATATTACTCATAAGAGTTGACTTTGGGGAACCTGTGCCGTCACTCAAGGTAAAAACATATCGAGTGTACCACCGCTGGTGAGAAGGAGTCCAACAACAAACATCAGTAAGTGTACTTTGCTGACCCACACTTCTGTGGGTAAACAGTATGTCATATTTTTTTTTCTTTTTTGTCAATTCTGATTGTTGACAATCATGCAGATGATTGATTGATTGATTTACTAATAAATTAGTTGATTTTAGTTCAGATCATGTCTGAAATGCCAAACGGGTGCAGACAGAAAGGTGTGCTGCTGGAGTTATTTTTGCCCTGGTGGTGATGTTTGGGAGATTTGATCTACTTCAGTTGATAATCATGCTGATGGATTGATTGATTTGATTGATTGATTGATTGATTGATTGATTGATTGATTGATTGAATGAATGAATGAATGAATGAATGAATGAATGAATGAATGAATGAATTAATTAATTAATGAATGAATGATAAGTTGATTGATTAGTTGCAAAACTGAGTGAATGACTTGACAAGTCAGATAGGAGATAGTTTCAAGTAATCAAGTCAATAGACCTCCGAAGTTCGCCTACAAAATGGAACCAAAGCTGTCATCTTTACCTATGTAAAGAAACAATTGAATCTATATGGGAAGTTGCATTGCAAGTTAACTCTGGGGCAGCAAAAATCTGCAGTCTTAACGTATTAAGATCTCAGTACCCATTTAAAGGCAGTGAACAAAAGTGTGTTGAGCAAAATGTCTGCATTTCAGACCTATTTGTCTAAAAGTAAGAACTTCAGAGGCCTATGGCTTTAGTTGCAATGTTGCAAACTGATTGTTTTAGAAATTGCCCATATATCACCAAAGCTACAACAATATGCAACTTCATCACAAACACTTGACTTGTATGATATCACACAGAGCATGTTGTTGCTGTTATTTAAAATCGTATGTGTGGTTCTTGCCAGCTGGTGTTGTGTGTGGTGTTGCCGCCGTAGTGATTGTTGTCCTGCTGAGCATGCTGGGAGTTTTGCTCTATTTTAAAAAAGCAGACAAAAGAACAGAGACTACAGGTGGGCAACCACACTATGACACGCACGCACACACATACAGACACACACACACACACACACGATCACACACACACAATCACACACACACACACACACACATGATCACACACACACACACACACACACACACACACACACACACACACACACACACGATCACACACACATGATCACACACACACAGTGTTGGGAGTAACGAGTTACAAAAGTAATGTAATTACTGTAATGTATTGCTTTTTGCTGTAACGCGGTAATGTAAGGCATTCCAAAAACGAAATGGGTAATATTTTACTCGGTACAAAGGTCAGTAACGCAAGTTACTTTGCAATTAAGTGGTGTTTTGTTTTTATACAATCGCCAGACGAGATCAGTAGCCTATAGGAGAAACAATCCGCGCAAATATAGGCCTAGAATTTTTTTTTCGTACTTGTAAAAGATGGCTGAAGCTGAAGCAGGCTCGACGTCGGACAGGACATGTTCAAGATACTTTCATTACTTTCAGTTTGTTAGAGACAAAGATATGAGGATGGGACATAGTAAGTGCACTTTATGTGCGAAACCAAAAGATCTACCTCACGCAATAGCACAAGTAATTTCACAAAAAGTTTAGACCACGCTAACATTACGTGAGTAAAAAGAAAGCAAACTGAGGACGAGTGGAGACTTAAAGCAGCTACATTATCTCGTTCCGCGATGCCACTTGAACCTCAAGAAGTAAAGACTTGTGGAAGAGTAGCCTATGATTGAATATACTGTATGCATCCGCTGTCAGCAGTGGAGTCTCCAGCTTTTAGCAAGACCCCCGTCCAGACTAGCAATGACAAGGTAAGGTGTTGTTGCCTCAACAGGTTGTCACTGCTGTAAATAACAACATCATGTCAATCTGTAATCCAGACAAAAACGTCTGTTAAACACAATAAACATTAGCAATACATAGTAGCTGCCACAAGTCTCCTTACTTCCTGAGGTTTAAGTGGAATAGAAATGCAAAAAAAGTGTATCTTGTCAGGTCTTTGCTTTAGGTTATAATACAGTGGGCACTGATTTTAATGAGTAGGCCTAGGCTAGGTCTAAAGTTACCGTATCTCTAGTGCAATTTATCAGACTTAAACCCTTTGTCGGTTGAATTTTTTTTTACCTATGATTGAGCTGGATCAAGCATAATAAGCTACATAAAATAATAATAATAATGTATATTAAAGTTTATATGAAAGTAATTAAAAAGTAATGCAGTAGTAGTGTAATGCTTTACAATTCAGAGACAGTAATATTGTAGTGTAACACATTACTTTGAAATGACAGTAACAAGTAATACATAATGCATTACGTTTTTGAAGTAACTTGCCCAACACTGCACACACACACACACACGATCACACACACACACACACACACACACACACACACACACACACACACGATCACACACACACACACACACACAAACACACACACACACACACACACACACACACACACACACACGATCACACACACACACACACACACACACACACACACACACACACACACACACACACACACACACACACACACACACACACACACACACACACACACACACAGGGCTGTAGCCAAAACCGAGGCCAGAGGCGTCACTAGAAATGTTGGGCACCCTGAACTGCTAGGGGGTTCTTACATCACAGCCCCCTTTACTAACTCTCTCTCTCTCTCACATTACATTACTAAAACATTATTTTAGTATCTACTCCTGTATCTTCAACAGATGTTGTATTCTTGTATCTTCAACAGATGTTGTATTCTTGAATACAAATGGCTGCTCCAGTTCCAACATCTACTCAGAGACAGGGGTTTTTGCAGAGGTATGTCATCCTAGCAATGGTTCTTGGGAAAGGCAGTCTTTGTAGCCCAAAGCTGATGTCTCTTTAGTGATATTTAATTTGTCCTGCTGTTCTCCACATGTACAGGCCACTGTGTAGATTTTGTCAACTCATTTATTTGCAAAGATATTTACTGATGTATTGATTGCTGCCTATCAATCTCCAAAATGTGATGACCCCATGTATAACCCCATGTCTAAAAGACTGATGATACCCCAACACTGTCTTTGTCATGTCCATCTATTTTAAGGAACTGAGCCACGGTGGTCCACCAGTCATCCAACAGCATCAGAACCCCATCACCACGTCGTCCTCCACCACCACCACCACTTCCCCTTCCTCCTCCACTCTCTCTTCTGCTCCACCCCAGTCAGAGCAGATCTATGAGCTGCCTGAGTCGCTGTACCAGAGAATGGCTCCGGTTGCCCGTGTGGCGGCTACCGTGCCCAGAGACAACAGTCTGTCTGCCAGGACCGCGGATGGAGCAGAGTACATGACGATGAAGGACTGCAGAGTATATGACGATGAAGGACTGCAGAGTATATGACGATGAAGGACTGCAGAGTTTATGACAATGAAGGACTGCAGAGTACATGACGATGAAGGACTGCAGATGTAGCGGACGGGATTCACGTCCGCTTTAGTAGGGGTTTTGACTTTCCCTGGATGACTGGAGATTAGAGGATCTGTGTCCCTAACCCCCAAACCAATTCGTCTCAGGCCCACTCTGCCTTCACAAAATGAATAAATGGTTAAGGCTTCAGGATTTGAGTGTGTCACAGTGCTAACCTGAAGAGCAGAACACGTCTATAAGTGTATGTTTGTTAGTGTCACTTACCCCGTGCTCACCCTAACTACAGTATTCTGTCAGCAGAGAATGAGACGCCCCTACTCCAGAGAATATAACCTGAAATCTCACAATGAATAACTTTCCAGCAGAAACAGTATTTGAAAAGTAGAAAACAAGTGTACATTTATTACACTATAACAATTTTTAAAGAGAAATGAAATAATATGAAATTCAATGAATTCAAATATGTTGTTAAACAAAATAATCAATTCGTTTTCCCCTCAATCTTCATAAGTTTATAATACTCAAAATGGTTGGCCAACCTCTAGAAAACTGAGCGCTCAAACTATGGTAACCTCAATCAAATGTTCAACTTCAATGAACTCAAAATGAAACCCTCCAGTTCGATGTCACAAAATGTTTCAATAATCCCAATGCTTTCACAGTATCAGAATATGTTACTCACCCACAACGTCTTAATATTAACTAAATTCCAAGCTACTAATTACCATAAACAAATACAATAGACCAATGTTGCTTTGGGTATGAAATGTCTCAGTCCAAAATACCCAACTTGAATGAAAGTGTTCGGAAATGTCCTTGTAGGCTATTTCAGTCTGAACGATCCCGCAAAAATAATTAGATTAACTCCTCCTTCGTAACGCAGTCCTTAACAATAACAAAGTAGCAAAACAAATAGCAAAAATCCTTGGTTTCGGTCACAGCAGAGGCTATTCCACCGTAGCATGAACACACACGGTAAATTAGATTAGGTACTTCACCTCACGTTCTTGCTTTAACTTGGGCCCAGTCGCTGAAGTCGTGGAGCAGTCTCTGGTTGGCACAGGAGACCTTCGAAAACTAACCAGCGTGGGGAATCCAACATAGACTAGCCGACTAGCCAACTAGCATAACGAAAGGCTGGTTAAACTCTCCTTCCCTCGGCGGATGTAAGGAGCTTCACTCTCTCGCACGAAAGCTCCAAAACACTCCCAAAAGCCAGGAGGCAAACATAACTTTGAGTTGCTCACTAAATTCACTAGAGTGAACAACTTTAACAGCGTTCACTTTTTAAATTATCTTCTCTGTATCAGGTAACCATTCACACACGTTACCGCTGCATCTCCATCTCTTCTCTCACTTCCGGTCCTATCTACTCCACACTTCCTCTATGGTACTTCTAAATGCTGATTGGTTACTGATTAAAATATTTAAGAAATAAATGTATTTTACATCTGTCACATTCCCCCCCTTCAAACCCTGCCATACCAGAGACTCCTCCACTGGCTCCAGGGACTCTGCAAGAATGGAACAGAATTCAGTCCATCAATACATCAGACATGTAGGGACTACATTGTGCCTAAATAAGCCCATTTTTCTTACCCACCCATTTCATTTACTGTATGCTTTCAAATAAAACAAATATACATTTCAAATCAATAAGGCCCAAAATAAAGTATTTCACTTCATAACATATCCCTCACGATACCTCACTGGTATTTGACCTCTAGTGCTTCTTTGTGGGCGTCTCGGTCTATCAATTTCAATATCTGACCCTGAGTCATCTGCATCCTCAGATAAGTCCCCGGGTAAATCCTCAGGTAAATCCCCAGGTGCTGACCCCTCTCCCACACTAGCATTTGACACTACTTCCTGTCCTACCTCCTGTAGCTCCCCAAGCCTACCTCCCGTGCCCTCATCTGGTGTTGGTGTGTCCTGAGGTGTGTGAGGAATGTACACTAAGTCTACAGGTTCAGTGTCTGAATGGCATTCATCCCTCTTGTGCCCGGGTGAAATATTTTCTCTAACTGGTGTCTGAAAAGTGCAGTGCTTCATTTGATCACGATGCACTACTTTGGGAGGACCCCCAGCTTCAGGCTTGACTGTGAACACCGGTAAGTCAGGCTGGTTCTGCTTGACAACTAGATAAGGCCCCGATTCCCACTTGTCCTGAATCTTATTCCTTCCTCTTGGTCGGTGGTTCCTCAGCAGCACCCGGTCACCTGGCCTGACAAGTGCAGCACGGGACGTTCGGTCATAGACTCGCTTGCGCCGCCGAGAGGAATTCTGAGCGGCAGTTCTGGCAGCATCTGCCGCTACTTTCAGCCTCTCATGGTGGTCGAACACCCAATCATCAAGGTTATCAACATCACTCTGCTCCAAGTCCTTTCCCCCCAAAACATCCTGAGGCAATCTAGCATCTCTTCCAAAGAGGAGATAGAAAGGGGAGTATCCAGTCGAAGAGTGAACATGACTATTGTAAGCCATCACTAGTTCGGGGAGATACTCTTTCCAGTTGGCTTTCTTCTCTGATGGCAAAGTCCTAAGCATATCGTGCATCGTCCTATTAAATCGCTCGCATTGAGCATTGCCCTGGGGGTGATACGGGCTGGTGCGACTTTTGGAGATGCCATATATGCGACAGAGTTCTTTGATGACGCTTGCTTCAAAGTTGCGCCCTTGATCTGAATGAAGCCTGGACGGACATCCATAATACACAAACCAGTGTCTTACAATAGCCCTGGCTGTAGTCTTTGCGGACTGATCTTTAGTAGGGACGGCAAGGGTAAAACGTGTAAACATGTCAGTTAAAACTAAAACATTCTCATAGCCTCCCACCGACCCCTCCAGTAGGGTGTAGTCCATAGCTAACACCTCTAATGGTGTGGTCACATTGGTGCATGTCATAGGGGCTCGGATTTTGGGGAAGACATCCTTAGCTAATGCACAGCGTTTACATTGCTTTACCCAGTCTTGGACATCCCTGCTCATTGAAGTCCAGTAGTAACTCCGTCTCATTCGTGCAAGTGTGCTTCTTTCACTGAAGTGACCTCCGTGCTCATGCTCCATACTGAACACATGTTTCTGCAGACACTCTGGTAACACCAGCTGGTGTACCTCTTCTCCATCCCTCGGGTCACACAGGCAACGGAATAAGACACCATGGCGTATCGTCAACCGTTCCCATTGTGAGGCTAACCTCTTCAGTGCAGGTGCCATTTCCTGTAGCTGGTGCCTATTGGGACGGGCATTTCTTTTCACAGCAGTTGCCATTGGGCCCACATTAGGATCGTCTGCCTGGAGCTGCTGGAGCTCTTCCCAGCTATGTCCATAAACTTTTGCTGTGACAGCAGCTTGAGAGGCAGCCTGAACATCATGCTCTCTTGTGCTCGCCTCTTGTCCAGGCCACAGACAGGCACGGACTTCATCCGCTTGTATGACCAGGAAGTCCTTGTCGTTGTCAGCAACCTCCGGCTCCTGCGTCTGGGGAATCCGGGACAATATGTCTGCATTTGTGTTCTCCCTTCCTGGCTTATAATGCACATCAAAATTATACTCCGCCAGCTGAGCGACCCACCTCTGCTCTACTGCACCAAGGTTAGCAGTCTCCAAATACCGGAGCGGGTTATGATCGGTCACAACAGTGAACTTGGAGTACATTAAGAGGTCTCGAAATTTTTCCGTAGCCGCCCATTTAAGGGCTAGTAGCTCGAGCTTAAATGCGCTATAATTTTTGTCGTTTCGCTCTGAACCCCTGAGGCCTCGACTAGCAAATGCGACAACACGCTCTACCCCGTCTTGCCGCTGACTGAGCACCGCCCCTAATCCAAGTAAACTCCCATCTGTAGTAAGGATGAAGGGAAGCGAGAAGTCTGGGTACGCAAGTACTGGAGAGGACATAAGACATCCTCTGAGACTATCAAAAGCCTTCTGACATTCTCCGCTCCAAACAAAAGGGACAGGCTGTTCTACCTTACCCTTCCTTATCTTTCCCATTAATGAATGCAACGGCTTAGCCAACTGAGCAAAGTTTGGAACAAATCGCCTGTAGTATGACATAAACCCAACGACCTGTCGCACATCCTTCACACTCTTAGGGGTAGGCCAATCTCGGAGCGCTTTAACCTTCTCCATATCTACCTGGACACCTTCTGCAGACACAATATGGCCCAAGAATTTAACCTCTGTCTTCAACAAGAAGCACTTGCTCGGCTTTAGCTTAAGCCCATGTTCCTTAAGGCGACTAAACACAAGATCTAGTTTCTCACAGTGGCTATCAAAGTCACTTGAAAACACTAACACATCATCAAGGTATATCAGTAGAACATCGAATGCCAAATCACCCAACACTACCTCCATAAGTCGTTGGAATGACGCGGGGGCGTTACATAGGCCAAATGGCATCCGAGTCCACTGATATAAGCCAAATGGCGTAGTAACAGCCGTCTTCTCCTGATCATCTTCATGGACTGCTACTTGGAAATAGCCTGCTGTCAAATCGAGGGATGAGAACAGCTTTGCTTTCCCAAGGGCATCCAACGACTCTTCCACTCTCGGCAAAGGGTAAGCGTCCTTCAACGTCACAGTATTCAATTTTCGATAATCACAGCAGAATCGCACAGACTTGTCTCGTTTGATGACAATGACAGCAGGAGAGGCCCATGGGCTGCAGCTTTCCTTGAGAACCCCTTGTGCCACAAGGTCCTGCACATGTTTCTTGAACTCTTGAAAGATATGTGGAGGAACACGCCGATGCCTCTGCTTGATTGGTCTTGCATCTCCAGTCTGGATATGATGAGTCACAGTGGTGGTGTATCCAAAGTCATTGTTATGTTGGGAGAAGACATCTTGATGCTTTTCCAATAGGTTGTTTAACTTCAGCACCTGATGTGGCGTCAGCCCTTGGAGATTGGCTTGCACCGGCACGGAGAGTGGTCCGGTTCCCTCTGCCGACAGAACACTTCTGTGTCTAATCTCCCTCACATAGACTTCTCCCTCCACCTCCTCCACTGTCACTACTTCTCTTGGTACAATCTCATCTGGTTTACTCAGCTCTGCCACTCTGGATCTTGGGAAGAGTGTAATGGACTTCTCACTTGAATTGAGTAGTCGTACTGGTACTTTCCCTTCAGCAGCTTGGGCCAGGACATTTGCCACTAACAGACCACGAGGAAGACTCGCACTGGTAGAAGCCTCAACCAGCACCTTACACTTTACCTTTGGGGGTATTCTACAGCGCCCCTCAATTACCTTTTCACTGAGAGGAGGAATTGTTACAGCTCGTTTCCCTGCTACCTTTACATATCCAATCCTCCCGCTTGGGCCCACACACCTTTCACCCTTTTCAATGTTGGCTAGTACACGACTCAAGCTAGCCTCCCCAGTCTGGGCTGTATCTCGGTCCAATTTCCTGATATCTTTAAAACCAGCAAAGAGGCCTTTAAGCTCTCCTACAACATTCATACCCAAAATACCGGGCACTACCTTCCTTTCCTTTGCACTACTGCAACTGTCTTTCAGCACGAAAACGCATCGACCTCTCAACACCTTACCCATACACTCAATGTCCGCCTCCAGACACCCAACAACTGGAATTTCGATACCATTAGCGGCCGTGAGACGAACCCATTTAGCTGGCGACAGTGAAGATTCTGTTCTTCCGAAGTGTTCCCTGAAATAGCTCTCGGGGATGGTAGTAACCTCAGAACCAGTGTCAAGAAGGCAACTGGTTTTCACTCCATCTATCAAAACATCAATGGTGAAGCAATCACCAAAAGCACTGCTAGAAGAACACACTAAACCTGTTTGAGACACTGTTCTGACGTCAGCAGAGGTCGAAGCATTGGGGCTTTGCATATTATCCTCGACCTGGCTCACTTTCGTTGTAGTACGGGCGGTCACCTTCACTCTGTGTTCAGCTTGCTTAGCCTGATCACATGTGCGGCTTGTGTGACCTGGTCGGTTGCAGGTGTAGCAAATAAGTCTTCCTTCGCCATCCCTTAGTGGTGGCCTGCTGGACCTACTAGGCGTCGTAGCCTGTTCCATGCCGTGAACCACTTTGAAGAGCTCCTCTTGGCGAGTAGCAAGACTTTGAATAGCTGCATGGAGTGCATCAAGTGTCAGTGGGGATGGTGCTTCTTCAGCAACTGTAGAATGAACAGCTCCTCGAATTGGACCCTTGGCCGCACCAGCTGCAGGGGCCTCTTCCTCCTCAGACCATATAATGGCAGCATGCATCAGGTCGAGAAAGGCCTGAGTCGGCTGTTGCTTTTCTTGTCTCTTCATTTCACGGCGTAAGAAATCATCTCTTAGGCCGAGCACAAACTGTTCTTTAAGCATTTTTTCAGAATCTTGAATGCGGTCCGGGTCCCGCCGCTTCAGTTTACGCAGCTTTTCCTGAAGATCATAGGCATAAGCACGAATCTTTTCACCGAGCAATTGCTTCCTATCATAAAACTCTTTAAGACGGGTGCCAATGGGAACCTTGTCTCCATATGTTTTCTCAAGCACCTCAAAGACCTTCTGTACATCTGTAGTGTCTTCCTTCAGCATGAATTTGACGGTCAGCTTTGCCTCACCCTTGAGGTGCTGTCTTAGCAACTCAATCTTATCCTCCTCAGGGACCCTGGAAATCTTAAAGCAGGATTTTATGGAGGCTATCCACTCCTCTACACATGGTTCACCCTGAGACGGACTGCCGGTGAAGTCAGAACATTTTCTTTCTCTTGGAATATACAATGCTGCTGGAGTTCTGTTTTGTTGTTCAATAACGGTCTTTGCCATCGACAACGCCTCTCTCTGGTCATGCCTGGCTTGATCAAGGAGAGCTGCCTGTTCCCCTAGCCGGGCCGTCTGCTCTGCAACCTTTGTCTGAAGATCTTGAAACTGCTTTTGTAATTCTTCCATTATGAAACAGCCAACTAACTACAACTTTGCAAGAATTTGATCCTGTTCGTGACGCCAATATGTAGCGGACGGGATTCACGTCCGCTTTAGTAGGGGTTTTGACTTTCCCTGGATGACTGGAGATTAGAGGATCTGTGTCCCTAACCCCCAAACCAATTCGTCTCAGGCCCACTCTGCCTTCACAAAATGAATAAATGGTTAAGGCTTCAGGATTTGAGTGTGTCACAGTGCTAACCTGAAGAGCAGAACACGTCTATAAGTGTATGTTTGTTAGTGTCACTTACCCCGTGCTCACCCTAACTACAGTATTCTGTCAGCAGAGAATGAGACGCCCCTACTCCAGAGAATATAACCTGAAATCTCACAATGAATAACTTTCCAGCAGAAACAGTATTTGAAAAGTAGAAAACAAGTGTACATTTATTACACTATAACAATTTTTAAAGAGAAATGAAATAATATGAAATTCAATGAATTCAAATATGTTGTTAAACAAAATAATCAATTCGTTTTCCCCTCAATCTTCATAAGTTTATAATACTCAAAATGGTTGGCCAACCTCTAGAAAACTGAGCGCTCAAACTATGGTAACCTCAATCAAATGTTCAACTTCAATGAACTCAAAATGAAACCCTCCAGTTCGATGTCACAAAATGTTTCAATAATCCCAATGCTTTCACAGTATCAGAATATGTTACTCACCCACAACGTCTTAATATTAACTAAATTCCAAGCTACTAATTACCATAAACAAATACAATAGACCAATGTTGCTTTGGGTATGAAATGTCTCAGTCCAAAATACCCAACTTGAATGAAAGTGTTCGGAAATGTCCTTGTAGGCTATTTCAGTCTGAACGATCCCGCAAAAATAATTAGATTAACTCCTCCTTCGTAACGCAGTCCTTAACAATAACAAAGTAGCAAAACAAATAGCAAAAATCCTTGGTTTCGGTCACAGCAGAGGCTATTCCACCGTAGCATGAACACACACGGTAAATTAGATTAGGTACTTCACCTCACGTTCTTGCTTTAACTTGGGCCCAGTCGCTGAAGTCGTGGAGCAGTCTCTGGTTGGCACAGGAGACCTTCGAAAACTAACCAGCGTGGGGAATCCAACATAGACTAGCCGACTAGCCAACTAGCATAACGAAAGGCTGGTTAAACTCTCCTTCCCTCGGCGGATGTAAGGAGCTTCACTCTCTCGCACGAAAGCTCCAAAACACTCCCAAAAGCCAGGAGGCAAACATAACTTTGAGTTGCTCACTAAATTCACTAGAGTGAACAACTTTAACAGCGTTCACTTTTTAAATTATCTTCTCTGTATCAGGTAACCATTCACACACGTTACCGCTGCATCTCCATCTCTTCTCTCACTTCCGGTCCTATCTACTCCACACTTCCTCTATGGTACTTCTAAATGCTGATTGGTTACTGATTAAAATATTTAAGAAATAAATGTATTTTACATCTGTCACACAGAGTATATGACGATGAAGGACTGCAGAGTGTATGACGATGAAGGACTGCAGAGTACATGACGATGAAGGACTGCACAGTGGCACAGTGACGACTCCTCCACCTCATTCTCCATCACCACAATTTCAAAATAGGGCAGAGTCCATGACGATGAATGACTGCAGAGTGTATGACGATGAAGGACTGCAGAGTACATGACGATGAAGGACTGCACAGTGGCACAGTGACGACTCCTCCACCTCATTCTCCATCACCACAATTTTCTCCTCCACCTCATCCTTCAACTGTGTCAATGCAGGACTGCAGAGAGCCATAATTTTCAAGCCATCCTTGAATTTCTCCTTGGGGATCAATAAAGTATCTATCTATCTATCTATCTATCTATCTATAATCACTCCTCCACCTCATCCTTCATCACCACAATCTCCACCTCCACCTCCTTCTTCATCACCACCACCTCATCATCCTCCACCTCCACCTCCTCCTCCATCTGCTCTTCCTCCATCAGCACCCCAGACAAACACAGAAGCTGTTTTTAACACTGCCTGTGCCCTCTGCATTTAGGTCCGGTCTGCTTTTCACAGTTGGCTTGAAGTGGAAGCGGTCAAATTAAGTCAGATCATGGTAATTAAGCTCTTTGATCTCATGAACACAGAAGGCCTCGGTTTCAGGTCTTAATGTGGAAGCTAATTTAAGACTGCATTTTGCTATCAGATACAGCTCTCTATCCTCCATAACACATGTTATGCATTGTAGTGATATTACACAATTTCAGTGCAACTGCTCAACCAGTAGATGGAGGCATTTGCTGCCATGTCCTGGTTCTCAGTTGCAAAGGAAGCCGTATTGATAGTTCTTCCGTTTTAAATGGCATAATCTAAAAATGTAAGTTTCTTTAATTAAAAATAATGTGTAATGAGTCATCGTATGAAATCCACCTTCAAAAAACATCTAAAGTAATTAACATAGTTATCATTGTGACACTCTTAACATCTCAAAGCTAATTTGTGAATATAATAAAATCATGCAGAATGTGATTTACAGTAAATCTAAATATTTCAATTTCATATATATTTTCTTACCAATATAGAAGCTCATGTTTAATATTTACTGCCATGTGTCTGCGTCTCGTCTCCTTGCACTTGGGTTCAGTCTTTGCAGGATAAATATGTTCTGTTGTCGTGAAGTGGAAGTGGTCAGATTAAGTGTGATTCTAAATCACGCCATCCAAAATGTATGTACATTTATTCAATTAGAAAAACATATTGTGTACTCCACAGAAAAACATCAAATACATAACAAATAAAACATATTGTGTTCTCCACTGAAAAACATCAAATAAATATTAAATTAAACATATTCAACACTGTAATACTATGGCCCCGGGTGTGACGCCAGTCGCGGCGGGCTGGGACACATGCACCTTACTCCAGTGACCTAGCACATTATGCTTACTCATCTCAGTTCAGTGGACACACAATGTTAGAAATGTCACTCTCTTTTTTCTGCTCCTTCTGATCATGATCCCCGGTAAGCAACTTCTTGTTACGAGAATGGCAGATATAAAGCATGTAAGATAAAACTGCACATACTGTACATGTATGTCTGATTAAAACATCTAAACTGGCCCCAGTCGTGGCGCGACTGGCTGGGGCACCTGCACCGCACGCCGGCGACCCGGGTTCGATTCCCGCCCCGTGGTCCTTTCCGGATCCCACCCCTACTCTCTCTCCCACTCGCTTCCTGTCACTCTACACTGTCCTGTCACATTAAAGGCATAAAAGCCCCAAAAAATATACTTAAAAAAAAAAAACATCTAAACTAAAGGGTTAAGCAAACTTCCTCTTTTTCGCCTTTTCTCTTGAAACTGTGACTTCTCCTTTAGCGCATTTTTGTGTGTCTGCATTTAAAATGAATGACACACATGATAGCCCTGTGTATTTTTACATTAAGGTCTGATAGAGGTTTATCGGATTGAAACATAGAAGTTTAGGGTTTGGAGTTAAGAGGAACGATTTGTACATCACATAGAGAGATCTAGCTTCCTCTTTTTTTATGTTCTCTTGAAACTAAGGCTTGTCTGGTATAGCATCTCTGCATGTCTGTATTTAGCATGAGTTGTAGGCCAGAGACACATATTTTGTCAATGTCTGCTGTGACACAGAAGCACGTTTTGTGATGGAGTCTGAATTTGGAATTGGAACACATGCTAAAGTTGAAAATATAAAATATTTTGGAAATTGATCTTAATGCCTTAAATAAAAAAAAAAATGAGGAAATATCCAACCTGTAAGGAGGACACCAATTTTATTTCTGAATGAATAATTTATTGTGAATAAATAAATGTTTTCCTTCAAATAGAGGGGTCATGAGGATTGGAACGCCTATGTTAACCTTATGTGTTTAAATTCCCATAGAGGCTAGCAGATTTTTATTTGATTTATTTTTAAGTGCCATTTTGTTCATGTATCCAGGACACTATGCACTCTGATAAAGTCACCTTGGCTTTTGCAATTAAAATAACCCCCACATCAACACATACCCTTTACCATACCAAGAGGTTGGCATGGTTATACTTCAGTTAGCCTATTAGCTGGTTTGAATTGCATTGAGCATTGCATGTACAGTAACTGTTGAGATATTGAGCAGAGATGTTGTCAAAAATTAAATGAGGAAGATGGGACGACACTGTGACATAAGACCAGTCCGGTATTTCTAAATGTGGAAACCACATGTGCTGCTAGCTAGTAGATACAATCTCAGTGCTACTTTAGTGTTCTTGTTTTCCTGACAAGGCAGGACACACATTCATATTGGCATAGCTTATTATTTTCTGTGCTGGAGGCGTATCTCATTCACTCTACATTGGTGTCATCTGTTGTCAAAGTGAATTGTGATTCCGTTGTGTTGCTTTGCTCCCATTGCCTCCATCAAAAAGTTAAGAAATATATTTTGTTGCACCAATGGACGGCAAAGCAAGGCACCAGCCAATGATGGTTAGCTTCAAGGCATACAATAGTACACACCCCCTAACATCGGGAAAACCCACTGTCATGCAAGCGTGTGAAATTACAGTTATGAAATGTTTGCATTTCACAGCTAACTGGCCCGATGATGACACTAACATCACATTTTCCTTCCATGGTTCTGTTGATCATGATTGCTAGTAAGTATCATCTAAACTGTCCATATCTGAATGGCTGACATTAGACAGAGTAACTCTTATTTCTGCCCAAAACATGGCAACAATGTTCTTAGTTTTTAGTTTTAAACACAGATGCTTGTTTGAGGTTTAGAGAGAGAGAGAGAAAACTTCCTCTTTCAAAAAAGAGGCTTATTTTTCTATTGTACTGTGTATTTCCTATCAATGATGGAGCCAGTGTAGAGCATTGTCCATTTGAGAGAAAGTTTATGTGAAAGATTATGTGATGGAGTTTGATTACATGATGCATGCAAGTAAACACTGACTGACTGAAACCCTTCACTTTTCAGTTTTGGTGTGTCACTCTCCCACTGCCAGATATGCTGTTTCCCTGGAAATAATGCAATTAGAAGACCTGATAGTATAGTGCAGTGCTTTGGCTTGATTTGGAATTTAGTAAAGCTAGTGCAGTGCCCGTACAAACAATGTTTTCCAAGAAACTTGTTGCCCAATTACGTAGATCATGTTAGATTGGCGATGATGTAGAATCAGGCCCATGCAGTTAGTAGCGCATTTTAGTCACTTTGCAAAGAAGAGTGAAGGGGAAAGGCGTTTGAGTTGCAGCTAATGGCATTATTAGACACATTACATACCTGTGCGTTTTAGCTGTTTTTGGGAAATGATGAAATAACCGCATGGACTCTATTCTGGAGTAAGTGAGAGTGAGAAGGGGAGTGGCTGAGTGCGGAGAGCGGTAAACTGTAATACAATGTATTGTAAAATTTACATTAATTTACTGGCAATTTTGGTTGCCAGCAATACTGTAAATGCACAACATGGTACTGTAATTCATTATTACAATTTTACTGTGAAAATACAGTTGAGACAATGTTGTTGAGACTGATGTTGAAATGATATTGGAAGTGTCCCCTCTGTTTTGTGATGAATCAACATAGGATTTTCAACCATATTGACATTGAATCCATGGTGATTCAACCATCACCTATAGGATTCTTCCCCAATGTTATTGTTGGGCCCAGATTCTCCAACAGCGCCTCTGCAGACACATAATGCGAGTAAGCATTGAGTGCACAACTTTGTGACACCGCCAAGGGGGCAGATGAATGCTAATTGAGAAAATAATCAATTTTGCATTGCACCCAAGAAAAGAAGTATATAATCTCTAAAATGTCCATGTATTTTAATCATGGTCTTCTCTATTGTGGTAATCCTGACAAATCCCTTACACAGTAATTGTCTGTCGACTTTTCAATCAGTTGTTCTATGATTTAAATGTTAATTAAATGTTAACTGAATTTTGCTATCTGGGAATGCATTAAAGCAACACCATGGAGTTTTTTAACCTTCATAATACAGTATACAGTATTTCCAAGACCTTTGTGGTGGTACATTGATTTAATCGGTTGAATGACACGTCTGCCATAGCCTGACGGTGTCTGTACTGCTTTTACTGGCACTACGGAACTTTGGATTTCGGGTGTGAATCAATGGCCAAAAAGAACTACAAAATTCGACTGCTTTACGGCATAGGCTACACTTCCCCTACCACTTCCTCAAATTCAGTGCGAGCCCAATAGGCATAAGCCTTATTTTGGGCATGCACATATATGCCACTATGGACGTGAATGCCATAGCATAAAATATGGTGACATCAAAGTTTTTCTTTTTTTTTTATGTTATAGAGACACTAAAAATGACCACCCTAGATTAGGCTACGCTATTGCTCATAAATATCGTAATATTATTATTTTTTTTTTAAATAAGTAGACTTAATTGACCAACAATGACCAACATTATCCCAATACCGAGAACGTGCACAGATCTGAGCTGAAAGCTTAGTTTTACAAATATATCACATAACTGGTATCGTAGTACCACATTATTTAATATTTAATGTGCAGCCCCAATATGTCTAGCTTATATTGTACGCTATGTCTAACTTGCTTCTGGTGTAACCATGACAGATTTTACGACATAAGTAGAATACATTACCGTTTCCCAACTGTAGGGGGACCCCGAGAGCAAAACTTCCATGGTGTTGCTTTACAGTATGGTAATGATGAATTACAGCACCAAGTTGTGCATTTACAGTATTGCTGGCAACCAAAATTACAGCAATGTGTTACAGTGTAGAATTGTGGGAATGCGATATAGTTGTATTTTGCTTAATTTAATGATATCTTTGTCTTTATTTGTCCAAAAACGACCAAACTTTGCACTGCACTCACGCATGTCATTAGCAAGACGTTTCAAATTTTAGGTCAGTCGGATGGGTGGTTCAAGAGTTATGCGTGGAACAGACAGACGAGTGACACACAGAGTGACACACAGACAGACGTTTCTTGCATTAATAGATGATGATGAATAAAAGTGGAAGAAATGTATTGCCAACATTACAATAACACTGAGTATTGCTTTTTTGATTGTATTTGTTCCAGTTGCTAAAATAAATAATTCAATACAAGTGAAAAACCTTTCTGTCTGAGTGTGAGGTAAAGTGTAGTAGAGTCTGTTTTGTGCATGTGCTTGTGTCTGTTCAAAGTGCCTACGTGTGACACTATGGTTATTGTTTCAATTGGGTTACTTGTAATTGCTTACTAACCTCGTCTCTGCCATCTTCCTGCTCTCTGCTGCAGTTTCTATGGTGACTGTGGGCACAGCCTCAAAGGAACCCTGTGTGTTCCCCTTCCGCTATGGGGGCAAGGAGTACAGAGACTGCACAACTGTGAAAAGCTCAAGACGCCCTTGGTGTGCCACCACCTATAACTATGACAACGATAAATGGCGGTACTGTGAAGGTGAGTGACCAGTGAGACAAATGTCAGTAAATAAGGGGAATGTTTGTGTGGTCAGAAGTGTTTATGATTGTAAGATATTGGAGAGATGCAGGCCTGGAAGAGAATCTTACTTCACTTTACACACTAAAATCGTTAACCAATGAGCACCCGAACACCCGTCTCTTCCACTCCTGGCTCCCAACCCCAGATGGAGATCATCATTCGCAATCACACCTGCGCTGTCCCTCAGAAATCGCTATGAGGCCTTCTCCATAGCCGAACCTCCAGGCACTCCACCGGCCCAGTCAGGTGAACAACTCGTCAGGTCATCTGCCAGCGCCATGGCTACCATGACAACCTTTGTTGCTGCAGTCTCCAGGTGGTTGGCTTCTTCTCCAACGGCTGGGCATTAGGCTGGCTCTTCCCTTCCACCGCTTCTGGTGGAACAGCCGCAGCAGGGAGCCTCTGGTAGTACGGGCCGGCGGCCTCCAGCAGCCAGCTCTACTCCACCCTGTCTGCTGTTTACTAGAAATGGGGCAGCCATGGCCTATTTGTTAGGGTTTCCAGCTTGTAACCGGAGGGTTACCAGTGCGATTCACAATAGGAAATTTGACCAAGCAGTGGTATAAACCTCATACATTCTTTCATGTCTGATTTGTGTTGCATGTGTTCTAGTATCTGTCCATTTGGGAATTTAAGCACGCCATGTCTATTATACTGTTTCATATCTGATTTGTGTTGCAGGCGGTCCAGAGTGGAGTGTCACATACAGCCCTACACACATCTGTGCTCTGGAGGGATCATCAGTCACCATGTCCTGCTCTTACACCTACCCGAGCTATCTTACAGTTGAAGAAGTGTTTTGGACAAACAAAGACCCAGTTAATTCTGATTTATCAGAAAATGTCATTTACAAGCAAAGGGTCACAGTGGACAGTAAAAATAAACAAAGGGATTGTTTTCTGAACATGAATCACCTAACCAAAGCTGATGGACAGTATCAGTATTACTGTAGAATTAGCAGCAGTGCAGAAGGACAGAAATGGACAGGCACACCAGGAATTTCTTTGAAAATAACTGGTAAATAAACACAAGCTGGATCAATATGCTAATATTAATATGATTATACTTTCTGTCAAATTACTTCCATCTTTATAATGAAAACAATACATATTCATAATTTTCTTAGATCTGCGGATTGTTTCAACTAGCCAAAAAAGAGTGACTGAGGGTGATCTTGTGACTCTCACCTGCAAAACAACCTGTACTCTGAGTGGAATCCCTTCATTCACCTGGAGAAAAGATGGATATCCTGTAGAGAAGAAGCAGATCATCCACAACCTGCAGCTCCACCCAGTCAGCAGAGAAGATGAGGGCAGCTACACCTGTGCTGTTAGAGGACATGAGGGTCTCCCATCTCCACCTTACATACTCCAAGTCATGTGTGAGTACAACTAAAGTTATGAGATAAACCAAGATAAACAATGCAGGGTTCTGTTTTTGCAATCTGAATTGCCTGAGACATTCACATTCTGACCACATTCACTAATGTAACACTCTGAGCGTGACAGGTGACAGCCATGCAATTTGATCCATTCTCACACCACACGCCATACTTGACATTTTTCACGCTAATATTTCCCCATTCAGTACACTGTATACAGTGTATATATATATATATATATATATTTCATCACAATAAACTAATAAACAAACGTACCCCAATAATGTTATTTATCCTGAAAATGATTCGCTCTCGTTGGACTCATTGCAAAGGGCTGCTGACATATTGAGACAGTGCGTCTTCATCACTGCTATATGGACTTTTCACAAAAGAGCCGGTTTTCTTGGTCATTGGCGTTATGATTTTTAGTGTACGGAGCCCGGGAAGGGTCAGGTGTGTGAATATTTTTTAGTGCACTTTTGCGTTCCCTCGCAATACTTTTGCGTTCCCTCGCAATACTTTTTGCGTTACCTCGCAATACTTTTGCGTTCCCTCGCAGTTCATCTCATGGATAATCTGGACATTATTAAGTTTTACTTTAACCTGGGGCTCACATACAGCAATATACTGGCAGATTTGTCTGTAAGACACAATGTGATTATAAGCATGAAAACTCTGAAGCGTCTGCTAAAGAAAAACGGCTTGTTTCGGCGCAGCAGATTGACAGCACATTAACCTGACGTAGCCTAGGCTAGCCACTTTACGGAGCCCAATGTAGTTTGAGATTTCAGGGGAGACTTAGACTTTGGCTGCTCCAGTGCAGAGGTACTTGAATTGACTCGGGTTAACTCCCTCTCTCTTTCACAACAGCAGCAGGTTAATAACTTGCACAGTGGTTTTGATCAGAGGATTTATTTTGTGATCTTTATAATATAGCCTACATTCACATCGCTAAGGTCCCTGAAACATGCCTCTCTCTCCCACTCCAATCTCACACACACACACACACACACACACACACACACACACACAAACACACACACACACACACACATCACACACACACACACACACATACACATACACACATTCGCTCCCTCTACCCCTCCCACTCCGCAAACGGAACCTGCGGCTTAAAGGGCATACATACAAGTTATTGCGAGGGAACGCAAAAGTATTGCGAGGTAACGCAAAAAGTATTGCGAGGGAACGCAAAAGTATTGCGAGGTAATGCAAAAAGAATATTCACACACCTGACCCTTCCCGGGCTCCGTATTAGTGGGTGTAAAATAGCAATTTTTTTCAATCTCATGTCTGTGGGTGCAATGTTCACGGGAACACTATATACGATATAACCCACAGTTTGACTTCAGAAATCCTTTCAGTCAAATTCACTGAATTTATGTGACATCTGTGTGTGTGCAGTCATATACAAATGATATTTGATTATTGTACCAACATGATGCTTTGCAATTTGTACATAGATTCACCAAAGAACACAACAATTGTGTCTGTTCCATCTGGCGAAATAGCTGAGGGAGATAATGTGACTCTGACCTGCATGAGTGAAGCTGACCCACCAGTACACACATACACCTGGATCAAGAAGAGTGGAGCTGTAGAACTGGAGTCAGGAAAGGAGAACACACTCACCTTCAGCAAGATCCGTTCTGAGGACAGTGGAGAGTATCTCTGTCGAGCAGCCAATAGGATTGGTCGAGAGGACTCTCCTGCTATGTTAATCAAGGTCTTGTGTGAGTATCACTCTAACTCCACATGATTGGGAGGGTAGTTATTTAGGCAATGTGGCACAAATCGTTATGGTGTTGGTAAGGATAATGTCACAACTGTTTTTCAGCTGTAGGCTATTCCTGGTCTCACAACCACCAGAGTTGCTTTTGTACAATGGATCTACAGCCAACCATTTGAGTTTATTTTTATAATAATAATAATAATGATAATGATTTTTTTATTTTTTTATTTTTTAAATATTTTTATTGGGTTTTCCGTGCTCGGGGAATCACTTCATAATACATACATTTGAAAAGGAGAAGAAAAAAAAACAACAATACTTGAAATAACACTAAATGTTTTGATGGTTGAAGTAGTGGAATTGGATCTCGTCAGCCATCTTGCAAATAAGTGCAATAAATAGCTACATATATACAAGTACAATACATAGGCTACAATACATACACACCTGCATGTATATAGAAATGCATACAAGTGACTACATACAAGTATAAATCACAAACTTATCTACAATACCATATCTATACATATTTATTATATCTGTGTTCATGTAACATGTGTCTCTACACATCTCCTGACTATACATGCACTCATATCATATCTATATATATATACGGACTAACTATAACAGGCAATATTACTGTAAATTTGTTGTTTAATTTGGTGCCAAATGTTAGGGGTACCTGTATATATAGAGTTAGACATTTGTTCCAGACTCATTAGCGTTTCAAATGTTTGTAGCCAAGTTCTTTCATTAATATTGATGGTGGTCTTCCAGTTAACTGCTATGACCTTCTTAGCACTCATTAAACCAATAGATACAGTTTTTTTCTTGAAGGGGGGCCAATACATATTGTCCATATAGTTAAAAATGCATAATTTAGGGTCTAGGGATATCTTTTCTTTTATGATCTTAGATAAAATGAATATGACTTTTTTCCAAAATGTTTGTAATTTTGGACATTCCCATATCATGTGAAAGTAGGTTCCTTTCATGTTATTGCAGTGCCAACATTTGTCATTGTTTTGCGAACCCATAAGTGCAAGTTTCCTAGGAGTATAGTATATTCTATTGATGAACTTAAAATTTATCGTTTTATTGCGTGCAGAGTTAGATATCCTATGCATTTTTTGCCAAATTGATTGCCAGCAGTCTGAATCTATATTTGCCTTAAAGTCTTTCTCCCAGACCTTTTCCAGCGATGTAACAGCAACACTTTTCCAGTTATTTATTATCTTGTAAATTTTGCTACTCAAGTGTGTGCCCTTTTTCATTATTACCATGAGTTGTTTTTCTATTTTGGATAGTTCTGGGAGTTGTATGCGTTGTCCAAGATGTTTTGTAAGTTGTGATCTAATCTGAAGGTATAGCCAGAAATCTTTATTTGTAAGCTCAAATTTAATTTTAAGTTTTTCAAAGGACATTATATTGCCTTCAAAAAAGAGGTTGACCCAGCGTACAAAGCCCCTTTCTTTCCCACTGCTCATTTTGCAATGTTTTCCTATCCACCGTAAAGGTGCTGTTCTTCCATATTGGAGTGTTTGGGGAGAGGTGGGGATCAAAATGTAACATGTTATGTAAAAGTTTTATTATTTCACATGAAAATTTTATAATAGGGTTTTCCACATTTCTCAAATATTTTGTGTCATACCACAATGATTTTAGAGATAATTTGTGGTTGTCTAAAAAAATGTTTAACTCTATGTCTTCCCAAATTGTTGATTCAGTATAATTATAAGCCCATTTTAAAGGATATCTAGCATTTATGGCAATATAATATTTCTCTATGTTTGGAAGGCCCATTCCACCTTTCTCACGGGTGAGATATAGTTTATTTGTACCAACTCTCGCTCTCTTGCCGTTCCATATGAAGGAAGAAAGAAGAGAGTTGATTTTCTTAAAATAAACTTTATCAAAAGGTAAAGGAAGAGCATTAATAACATATACTAAGCGAGGGAGAACATTAATTTTAATTGTATCTATTTTTCCCCATAATGAAAGTGGTAAGTACCTCCATCTGTCTAAATCCTCCTTAATCTTTCTCAAGATGTTGGTCAAGTTTGTAGAGACTATGGTCCCAAAGTCAGGGTTTAGAATAATACCCAGATACTTTATACCCTCTGGAGACCACTTAAAGGGCAACTTTTCAAGACACGCTTTATGACAAGATTCGTTGAGTGGCATTGCCTCTGATTTTGCACAATTAATTTTATAGCCTGATAGTTGACTGAAATCTTTGATAAATTCTAAAGTGTGTGTAAGTGAAGAGGCTGGATTTAATACAGTTAGTAAAATGTCATCAGCATACAAGAAAAGCTTAACAGAAAAGTCCCTGATAGGAATTCCATAGATGTCTTTACTGGATCGGATTTGGCAGGCAAGTGGTTCTAAAGAAAGAATAAAAAGTAAAGGTGATAAAGGGCAACCTTGCCGGGTGCCTCGATGTAGAGGAAAGCCTTCTGAAATTATACCGTTTGTGGAAATCTTTGCAATTGGATTACTATAGAGCAAAGAAATGTATTTAATAATATTTTGACCTAAACCAAAAGCTTCCAATGTTTTGAACAAGTAGTTCCACTCAATACGGTCGAAAGCCTTTTCGGCATCTAAAGAAACAGCAACTGCTGGGTCGAGTAAAATCTTAGCATAATGAAAAGTATGCATTAGTTTCCGCATATTATCACCAATTAATCTATTTTGAACAAAACCTATTTGGTCTTTATGTATTAGGCAGGGCAGTATTTCTTTCATTCTGCCTGCAATTATTTTTCCAAGAATTTTATTATCTACATTAAGTAACTGAATGGGCCTATAACTTCCACACTCCAAAGGGTCTTTTTCTGGCTTACATAGTAACGTTATTATTGATGTATTCATGTTGTGGGGAAGAGCATCATAGTCTTTGGATTCATGGTATACTTGAAGAAGTTTGTCTGCCAGCAGATCAACAAAAATGTTGTAGAAGTTTGTAGTAAACCCATCTTCTCCTGGGGCTTTGTTGCTGGATAAAGACTGAATTGCTTTTATCACCTCACATTTTGTAATGTTTTCATCCAGTTTGTTCTTTTGAGATGTTGATAGTGCTGGCAAATTTACTCTTTTAAAAAAACACTCTAAATCCTGACTTGATGTTGTAACTTCACTTTTATATAGCTCTTCATAGAATTCCTTGAATTTTTGGTTAATGCCTTTAGAATCTTTTATAATGGTATGGTTTGATTTTATTGCTTGAATGATTCGGGATGTTTTTTGTCTTTGAAGTCTTTGTGCAAGTATTTTACCTGTTTTCTCACCCATCTCATAGTTTTTACTTTTCAACTGATAAAGAGCAAACTTAAGTTTTTCGTTGGAAAATGCATTTAGTTCCAATTTAACTTTAACCAATTCCTTATATAGTTGGTCATTTTCAGGTGATTTCTTGTGTTTATTTTCCAGATATTTTAACTTAACAGTCAGGTTCTCTATCTGGTAATTTGCCAATCTCTTCTTGTAAGACGAGTAACTAATTATCCAGCCGCGACAAGTCACCTGATATGCTTCCCATATCGTACCAAAACGTATCTCTGAAGTCACATTTTCTTTAAAGAAAAGCTCTGTGTTTCTAGTAATCATCCTCTTAAAGTCAGTGTCTGACAACAAAGAGTTATTTAGTGACCATTTTGGAGATTTTAAATGGTTGGTTGTATAGCAAAATGTCAGGGAGACAGGGGCGTGATCTGAAAATATTATGTTATGAATTTTAGAGTCATTGGTGCTACTTAAAATATCTTGAGTTACCCATAGTGAATCTATTCTAGAATAGCTTTTGTGAGCATTTGAATAGAATGTGTAGTTTCTATCTTCACTATGCATAATTCTCCAGACATCAGCAAGCCCTATTCCTTTGCACAGTTCTACTAGAGCTTTGGATATTTTCCAGTCATATTTGGAGGGATGACTAGATTTATCTATAGAAGGTTGGGGGACCGAGTTAAAGTCTCCTCCGAGAATGATTGAGATGTTATTATAGGTTGTTAGAAGTTCTGAGAGGTCTTGGAAGAAAGGGAGATGGTTTTCGTTAGGTGCATATACGTTGACAATTAGTATTGGTTTGTTAAAGAGGTTTGCTTTTAGAAGGACATACCTTCCCTCTGAATCTTCTAATAATGATAATGATAATGATAATGATAATGATAATAATAATTACACAAACCCTGCTGGTTATTCGTTTTCTATTGTATATTAGTCTGGGAATTGAATCATTTATTTGTATTTATCAAGATTCTTATAAGACCACGCCAAAATATTAAGTCTGACCCATTTGATGACATACGAGAGTGAAGCCCACTGACCCTAACCTGCATGAGTGAAGCTGACCCATCACACACTGTTCCCTTTGTCATCTTCTCTAGATCCTCCAAAGAACACAACAGTAGTGTCTAATCCATCTGGTGAAATAACTGAGGGGACTAGAGTGACTCTGACCTGCATGAGTGAAGCTGATCCACCAGTACTCACATACACCTGGATCAAAAAGAGTGGAGCTGTAGAACTGGAGTCAGGAAAGGGGAACACACTTAACTTCAGCAAGATCCGTACTGAGGACAGTGGAGAGTATCTCTGTCAAGCAGCCAATGGGATTGGTCAACAGGACTCTCATGCCGTGTCAATCAAGGTCTTGTGTGAGTAATTTTATAAATCAACATAAATGGAAGTGTAGCTGACATTGCTATGTCACTTGTGTGCTTTTAAATTACCTTATTATTTAACAATCATGCCAGTGTATCTAGACCAGGGGTAGGCAACCTATGGCACGGGTGCCACTGCTAGCACGCCGAGGCATAATCACTGGCACGCGCCACCAGCATCAGCAAAAAAAAAAAAAATCTCAGACTGACAGCAGGATCTTCCAATCCCTCTTTTCAGTGTTCGGCTCAACATACCTGTGTGAGCAGGTATTTTCGCATATGAATAGTGTGCTCAGCCCTATCGGCAGCCGTTTGACCACGGACAATTCCGAGTCGTGTTTACAATTAAAAGTGACAAACTACGAACCCCAGATAAAAATTGATGATAGTGGCACACTCTTTGACTAGAAATTTTGAAGTTGGCACTGGATGTCTCAAAGGTTGCCGACCCCTGATCTAGACAAACGTTTTACAATTTACTGTTTTCTATGTCATTTTCACCAGATCCACCACAAAACACAAGCATTGTGTTTGCCCCATCTGATGAAATAACTGAGGGAACTACAGTGACTTTGACCTGCATGAGTGAAGCTGACCCACCAGTACACACATACACCTGGATCAAGAAGAGTGGAGCTGTAGAACAGTCAGGTCAGGAAGACCAGGAAGAAGAGTCAGGAAAGGGGAAGACACTCACCTTCAGCAATATCCGTACTGAGGACAGTGGAGTGTATTTCTGTCGAGTAGACAACAAGATTGGTCAACATGATTCTCCTGATGTAACTGTTGAGGTTTTATGTGAGTAATCAAATGATTATGATGATTTAAATCAATGGCAAAAGATGTAAATCAATGATTGTTTAATCCATGTCAAGCAGCCAGTACGATTGATCAACAGGACCCTCCTGATGTTTCTGGTGAAATGAGTTCAACAACACATTTTAAAGCATAAAGTTCTTGGTGCTGTCAAAAATAACTATACATAAACACAGTAAACACAGAGATCAGAGGTTCATAGATTGTTTGATAGATAGATAGATACTTTATTGATCCCCAAGGGGAAATTCAAGATTGTTCGTTTTTTTCAAGATTCAAGATTGTTCGTCGATTGTAAGTTTGGATGGACAAAGATATTACATTATGTTATATTATATTATATTATATTATATTATTATATTAAATGATTCTATATATTAAACAGAGTTCTTCCAATGAATATGTGATTTTTGTTTTCTTTCCAATCACAGCTATGGGCCATGACCAGACCATATTGATAGCAGTTCTGGCTGGAGTGGCGGTCTGTGGAGTTGTGGTTTTGCTCTGTGTCATATGCAGGTTGAGGTGAGATCAGAGGAGAGAGAAAGTGCTGCAATATAAACTCTGAATTCCTCTACAGTTAGACAATGCAGAAGGATTCTCACGATATCCTCGTAATATGTACTTTTTGTTTTTCCATATAGGCAAAGTAAAAATGTGGCAACAAACAGTAATAGGACATCAGGTGAAGACAAACAGGTGACATGGCTGCTCCCGGCTTTAGACATTGACAGTCAAAATGTTGCCACTTTTGTCAACATGTGTAGTGTGACATGAACACTGTCATGATGTGCCATAGCCAAAAATAAGCTAATCACACTTAACAGTATAATCTTCCCTGTCATAGGATAATGATGCTCTGTACTCCAACATCGACTTCAAGAGGCCTGGGCAGGACAGAGCTGCTGGTCCCAACAGTGTTGAAGCTACAGGAGGAGCAGAGGATGATGTTCACTACTCCACCATCCAGCCCCACGGCCCCACACAGACTGCTGGAGCTCAGGGGGATAAAGCCCTGTACACCAGTGTCCAGCCCCACGGCCCCACACAGACTGCTGGAGCTCAGGGGGATAAAGCCCTGTACACCAGTGTCCAGCCCCACGGCCCCACACAGACTGCTGGAGCTCAGGGGGATAACGCCCTGTACGCCAGTGTCCAGCCCAAACGCTCCAGACAGACTGCAGGAACTCAGGAGGATGACGATGTCCAGTATGCCAGTGTCCAGTTCAAAAAGCCAGGTGGTGTCAAAGGGTATGTACTGTACTGTACTGGATCTTATTTATCAATGTCATCAAATTCTTTTTAATCTCTCAGTGTGGTTAAAACAAACATTGGCTAATCAATGTATAGTTTGCCTTTGTATAGTTTTTATAATACTTTGGAGAAAATTAATTTGATTTAGCTTTTCAGAAAATTAATAATTTATTTATTATGTAATCCTTACTTAACCTGTATTTTTCATGCCTCCTATTCCACTTTTGTTCACGTTTCATACGTGTTTCTCTATGGGCCCAAGTTCAAGAATGCAATCTCTCTGTGGTAACGGGAACTCACACAGAGTGGGCAGAGCCAGGCTGAATTCAATTAATAAAACATTCGGTTAAAGTCGACCAATAGCAGTGTTGAGCAATATACCTTCAGTGATGGACTGGCCATCTGGAATTTGGGCAACTGACAGAAGGGCCTCCCGTCAATCAGGCTGCTTGGAGTAGGTTATCATCACTGATGAAAATATCACTGTCATAGAGCATTGGGATTTCAGTCTTGTGGCGTAGCCTATTCCACATCCAAATGAAAGTAAGAGATAATTTACACAATTTATCTCTTCTGCAGCCTCAATGTTCGATATGCCAATATGTGTCACCAATCACTGTAGCTAACCTAATGAACTAAACGTCATGTTTTTACTTTGTCACCCATCGTCAGACGTTATTGTCACTGCTGGTGGCGTTAGCAATGCGTGTAGCCATGAATTTTGATGTATGCATCAATGTCTTTGTTAAACGGAAGGCATATAAAGTAAGTAAGTATAAACATATTTGTTTATATGGATTTGGATCATGGATAGTAAATTGCATATCAAATAGTTGCAAACTGTCTGCTGGGAGGTGATTCTCAAACTTGGGCCCTATATGTTTAACTTGTTTGCTGTTACGCTAACCTCTGTGACTGTGCTCATGTTTCCCTGCAGTTCTCTTGACCAGCCAGAGGGGGAGCTATCTGTAATCTACAGCAGTGTTCATAAGAGAGCATAACATAAACTAAACAGCCATTAGCAAACATGTTAAAGTCAGTATAGTAAACTTGTGTAGTGCTGAAAGACTATATGCCTGCTATTTGTTTTTAACATAGATATTTTTTTCTTATTTCCATGCATGCATTAAGTTAGATATATACACTGTATTCATCTTTTAAGATTTTTTATGTTTCAGTTTTTCGTTTTAAGTTTATGACTGTTATGCCTATTTGTCTTCTAATCTCATGCATGTTTTGTGAATTCAGTCAAATATATCATGTCCCTCTTTCTGTCCATTCAGTGTTAAAGCAACACTGTGTAAGTTTTGGGGTTCGGGTACGAACCGGTCCGAACCAAAGAACTACAAAATTCGACTGCTTTACGGCATAGGGCACACTTCCCCCACCACTTCCTCAAATTCTGTGCGAGCGTTGAATAGACAGTTGATGGCTTATAAACATGAGCTACGTGATCTTTTGGCGTTTGAAAAAAAATAAAACCCATGAAATTATTCATATGATGATATGCTGAAATGCATGCTATGGGCTAGGCTACCTGGAATAGTTTCATACAATTCACACGCAACGCATAGTTTCATACATTTCACACGCAACGCAGGCAGTCCGAGTTTGCCCAAGACGAGAACTCCTCCTGCAGAAATCGGCTTATCAAAAAAAGCACGTGTATCCTAGCTCTGTCATCTAGTGTCATCATGCTGCCAACCAAACTGCACGGGAGCTGGTTATGTGTGCTAGTTATAGCTCAACGTGTAAATCTACCTATAGGCTACTGACCAAACAATGATCTTGAAAAACAAAGTTATCACGTGTAAGATTCTGTCATCATATTATAAGAGCTCTGCCTCTCCAAACATTTTGGGCGTGTAAATATAGGCTATGCCACTATGGACGTGAATACCATAAAATAGGCTACAATATCTGGTGACCATCGATTTTTTTTTTATGTTATAAAGACACTAAAAATGACCACCCTAGATTAGGCTACGCTATTGCTCATAAATATCGTAATCGTTTTTTTTTTTTTTTTTTTAAATAGGCTAAGTAATTGACCAACAATGACCAACATCATCCTAATACCGAGAACGTGCACAGACCTGAGCTGAAAGCCTAGTTTTACAAATGTATCACATAACTGGTATTGTAGTAGCCTACCACATAATTTAATATTTAATGTGCAGCCTCAAGTCTAGCCTATACTGTACCCTATGTCTAACTTGCTTCTGGTGTAACCGTGATAGATTTTACGACATAAGTAGAATAAATTACCGTTTCCCAACTGTAGGGGGACCCCAAGAGCAAAACTTACATAGTGTTGCTTTAAGTGCAAAAAACACAAGAAACTCTACTTTGTACAGGTGTTGTAAATGAAACCAAAATCAACACTGATTAAGGACTTAACATAAGGACATAAGGACTTAACCTTCAGAGTGAATCTGAACATGCTTTACTTATATTTTATGTAGCGGACAGGGCTGTACTTCTATTTTCTCTGTCTCACACCCAGGCTCTTTTCACATCCCATGTTAAGTACATGACCTGCAATTACAATTGTGTGTTGTATGTCATTCATTTCTAAGACATATGCACATTTGAATGTAATATTTATAAATATGAATGTCATCCCTATCTCAGAAATGTGAAGGCAATAATTGTTCATACATATCCGTGTAAAAGACATGTTTCTCATAATTAACTGCAGCATTGTTGTAATATACTCCACCTCCTTCACACTCACTACATCTCCTGCCCGAGTCCTCCACCATCCTCTCCACCCCCCTCCATGCCAGACTGGACATAGTTAAGATTTACCTACCTGCTGTGTTGTGATTACATCTTTTTTGTTACCACACACACACACACACACACACACACACACAGTCTCCCTCTACTTTATGTCACTATGTCTCACACACACACACACACACACACACACACACACACTGACTTGCGTACATTACTCAAATAAACATTGATCTGAGAAAACATTATTCTAGTATCTACTGTATCTTCAACAGGTGCCATATTCTTGTATGCATGTGGCTACTCCAGTTCCAACGTCTACTCAGGGACAGGGGTTTAGCTGTAACTATAGCCAGTGGCGATTCTAGAGATTTGTAACTAGGGTGGCCCTAGTGGGGCATTGGTTAATTCAAGGGTGGCATCTAGATAAACAGAAACAGGCTCAAGTTGTTAAATTAGCACACATGCATGAGTAAAACCCAAAAACCATGCACCAAACACCACACTTCTAAATTGAAGGACAAAGACCATACTCTCACACTTTGAGCTTGACAGTCACACTATTTGACCCATTCTCACACCACACGCCATACTTGACATCTCTCACGCTACAAAGTGGAAGTGAGAAAAAACCCCACCCCACACACAGAGGGTTTCTGTCTTATTTTGTCCTCAATTTAAGTGAATCCATTTTCTACTTCAAGTATTAAGGGTTGCAGCCAACTTGTTTAACATGATATCTTAAAATGATGCATACTTTTATAAAACTAGATGTACCGCAAAGCGATACACAATATGACCGCCGCTCAGTCCTGCACATTCTCTCCGCAAATATCAACACGCTTGTGTTTCCATCGCCTACTCCATCCCTACTGCAACTTTTATGTATGTAAATGAGTGTGTGCATGTGTGCGCTTGCTTTTGTGTATGAGTGCTTCTCTGTCTAGTGTGAGTGTGTGTCTGCTTGTGTGTGTGTTTAATGTGTCTCTGAGTATATGTTCACTGTGTTCTCTGCCGTCACTGTCACTCCAATATCAGATAACACACACACACACACACACACACACTCACATGCGCGCGTGTGCACACACACACACACACACACACACAAACACACATACACAGGCACACACTCACACACACACACTCGCACACACACACACACACACACACACACAAACACACATACACAGGCACACCCAGAGAGAGAGAGAAAGAGAGAACACACACAGAATACACACAGATAACACAGACACAGAGAGAGAGAGAGAGAGAGAGAGAGAGAGAGAGAGAGAGAGAGAGAAAGAAAGAGAACACACACAGAACATGCACATACACACATATACACACATGCAAACACACAGATGGGCACACAGAAACGCACCCACACACTATAGTACATCACACACACACTCACTTCTCAGCTCCGGTGGTCTCACAAAATGTACTCAAAGATGTGTGTGTGCATGTGTGTGTGTGTGTGTGTGTAGGTGTGTGTGTGTGTGTGTGTGTAAGGGTGTATGTGTGCATGCGTGTGGGCGTGTTTGTGCATGTGTTTGTATAATGTTTTATGTACATGTGTGTATGTAGTGGTGCGTGTGTGTGTAGGTATGCGTGTGTGTGTGTATTTATATGTGTGTATTTATATGTGTGTGTGTGTGTGTGTGTGTTCCTGCATGTTTGTTGCACCCAGAGCAACCATTCTCTTTTAAAACATATTTGGAAACTAGTTGATTAAAGGTTTCTAATGGTGTCACTTATATGTTTCTAGGACAAAAACTAGCAGAGATTGAGATGTTTGGAACAGTTTTTGAAATCCCCAGGGGGGGATTTAGACTCAAGATAATACCACCATCTACTGGCCGATGGGTATACAGTCCTGAATGTACACATAAATCCATTTATTTTATAGCCCCCCATGGATGAAATTCCACAAAACTTGGCATACTCCCAGAGGGTGTCAGGTTAATCATACACATGAAATTTGGTGCAGTTCATAACATCTCATCTGAAGATAGGGGCAATTAAAGCAATATTACATTGCATTTTCAATTTTTAGGATGGGGGGGCAAATCACAAATGACTGGTTATAAGCTAAGTTGATGCAAGCTCTAGAGAACAACATACCATAAACATTTTGTCATCCTCGGTGCCACGGTTCAGGTAGTTATGTAGGAAAAACTGTCATTTTTGGGCTTCGGGCGGGGGCAGCGCGGGGGTGGAGTGACCCCCGGGGACGAAACGAAAATTTTCCATAGAACTCTACTGGGGCTACATGCCCACCAAGTTTCATGCGCTCCGGTGTTACGGTGTCCCGGGAATCGTTGACGAAAAATGACGGGAAAAAAGAATAAAAAAAAAAAAAAAAAAAAAAAGCTTTGACAACAACAATATGACCGCTTCGCTAGCTACGCTAGCGGCGGTCATAATTAGCTCCCTAAAATTATATCTAACATGACCTGTCATTGTCTATGTCCATGCCATGGCAATGACTGACAACCCTAACCCAAACCCTGACATTTTAAATTGGCGATTTTTAATTTATTTTTAGCAACAAGCTCCGTGACCCATCACTCAGATCAGTACCACAACCCACTTTTGGGTTCCGACCCACCAGTTATGTCTGGCCTAAGCTATGTAAACTTTCCACAATGTCAATATTACATTAGGGCAATAGACTATTCATGATACAACATATACTCAGTGTTGGCTGAGTAGGTAGAATTGGTAGATATAAAAATGTGCCTACATGACGTGATTCCACAGTCGCAATACTGGGTTTTGTGTGTGTGTGTGATAAGATACTGTAAATGCCAAAAGGGCACTGGCAGATTCGATAGGTAAATACTGTATATGTTTGCATGTTAGTGCAAGCAGGCCTATTGTAAGCTCACATGCTAAAAACAATGAGCCATGTAGCCTATAACTGCTAGCATGTTTGCTAGATTGCTTATATTTCTGAACTCTGATATTTCAAACTAGTGCGCTGCAAGTGCATCAAAAAAGGTCTCGCCTTTGACTGTTACAGTTTTTCTCAATTGTTAACACACATTTTCTGAAAACATGCCTCATATTCTCAGAACTCTACACACAAATCCAAAACAACACACACAATGGGCAAAACTCCACAATTCTCCTGCAAAATGACACTTTACCTTCAAAACAATGTAATTTCTCCTCAAAATGCTCTTTTGTTCTCAAGAGACACACACAAACCATCATATATCAAGACATTTACAAGGACCAGTTGAACACTGATGTGCTCAGTGTAAAACACTGCGATGAATTGAAAACACTTCTTCTCCATTCATTATAATGACTTGGGCCTTTTTTACGTTCAGTGTTACACTACAAACAGTACTACAAACAGTAGATAAGCTGATACAGTAAGTTGATATGCATTTTGAAATATCTCATTGTTTTCTATTATTTTTCTTTGTATTTCCCGTAATGTTATGCCATTTTTTCTAGGACAATGCTCATGAATTCTAGCCTGATTACCATCGACTTTCAAAGGCTCTGCGAGACTTTAGTCTGACCAACAGCTTGTGCTAACACGGTTTCTTGCAAGCGCTGGTTGACCCGCCTCCTTTAAGTGCCTCGATTTGCTACTGGTAGATGTCAGAAAGCGGTTTGCCGAGTTTAAACCAATAACAACACTCTTTCCTCTGCCTTGAACACGCCTCTACCCAGAGCCGTTGGAGCTGCTCAAAGTTGATTGGTTCTCGACCAAAGGGGGCAGTTCCGCAGATTTCGGGAACTCAGAAATCCTTCTCAATGAGCAGTTGACCAGACCAGCAGCAAAAGCCTGAAGGCGTTGCGTCACTGGGAGGGCGTGCCAGGCTACATGAATTCAGTTTCCTGTTCAGGAGACAGAAGCCCTTGTGTTGGTAATCTTTCGGCTGCCAAACAAATAGTAAAATACTGTAACCTATGTAGGAATACAAAGTAGGATTACAGTACTTTCCCCAAATACTTGAAACATACTTTATTTTTACAGTCCTACAGAACAGCCCACAGGCAATACTGTACTACTGTGCTCATTGAGCTGTATTGTACTGTCCGGTACTGTACTGTATTGATACGCAGCACTGCAATGTTCTAGTGGCTCGGATCTCATCAGAGATTACGGTCCTTGGCCTCCCCATCCTCCTCCTCTTACTCTCACTCCTCTGGATCTGCCTCTGCCTGTACTACTACTGTAATACTAAAGCTCTGATTGTTAATTGTAAGACTGTGTGACAGGAGTTTGCCCATCTGATGAGTCAGTGTGCATGGTAGGGCAGTTAGCTTTAGAATTTGAATGGCAGTGTGTTCTTTGTGAAAACAAGAGATTTTCTTCATGAAAATTGTGTCTAATGCACAGAATTGTGTGTAGTGTTTTGAAAACAGTGTGTTATAGAACTGCAATTTGAGTGTAAAGCCGAAATTGTGCTTATAGTTCAGCAGAATCGGTTCAGGAGGTTGGTGCATGAGCTACATATTACTGGAATTGTGTCTCAAGTACCAGAAATTGTGTGTAAACGATTGAAAAAAACTGTAATGGCGAATCGTAGACTAGGATTTTGGAGTGGCACCTGGGGTGGCCAATTGAATCTCAAGGGTGGCCTGTGCCACCGGGAGCCACTCCTCTGGCTACGCCCCTGGCTATAGCAACACCAAAATGTTTTTCATTTCTTTTTCTAAGAAGAAAGATATCGTGTGTGATAAAATGTAAATTTACAGAATACGCCCCGAGAGGCTGTGGTTTATGCTGAATTTAGAACAGCTAAGGGGCGTTGTTTGGCACGACGCGAAGCGGAACCACGGAATCGTGTGGCTTATTGCTTTCCTAAAATGGTTACTTCTTCGATCTAGCAAGATATCATGAAACAAAGGCATAGCAACGCAAAATGTAACGATGTATTCATAGATAATCATTCTTCCACCAACATTGAGATGAACTCCAACTTTTTTTCTAGTTGTGGTAGTGCATTACTATAGAACGAAATGCGGTCAAGGTGTGTGGTTATACTAGGATTTACAATTGCATTGAACGTGATTCAACCAATCATAATCAAAGACCGGAACCATGCATTTTAGAAAACTGTAATAATATAAAACATTCAGTTTTTGGCCTAAGAAAGTCAAAAATATTTGGTTAAAAGAAGCCTGTGGGATTAATTTATGGTTGTCAATTATAACTTATTGCCAGTTGAGTTTTCCATAGGCTAGGCCAACAAAAATAGGGGGAAAACCCTATATTTTGAATTAAAAAAAAAACAGCAAACAAAGAGAACATCTAAATCTTATTCATACATGTGCAGGTCACTGGGTAGGTTTGTAAACCCAAGTCATCTCACAGTTGTGACAATTTATTTGCCAAGTTCTTGATTGATTTGTCAAAAAGATTTGTTTAAACTTTAGACATTGCAATGCCTACAATGACCACCACCAAGTAGATGACAACATATTCTAAACTCGTCATGTACAGTAGTTTATCATCCAACAGCATCAGAGCCCCATCACCACCCCCACCTCTTTATCTGCCATCACCTCCTCCCCTTCCTCCCCCTCCCTTCTGCTCCTCCTCAGACAGAGCAGAAGTCGCTGCCTGAGTCGCTGCACCAGGAAATGGCTCTACTTGCCTCCAGAAACAGCAGTCAGTTATGTCAGGACTGTGGATGGGATGAAGAATGCAGGACTGCAGAAAGGCATGTCTTTGATATGATGCGGCATTCAAAGTGTTAAAATACCCACCATTCAGGAAAGTTGCTCGAGAATCAACTTCAAGATTTGTAAATCTGCATCTGATCAAAGTCCCATATGAAGATGATTTACAGTAACTGCACAATCGATGTTGAGCATGTCCAAATGTATAAGTAAATGAGCCTTACATCTTTCAGTAGTGATAGGTGTGTAGATTTGAACAAAAGCTGGTACTAGAGCTCAGTGCTTCTTAAATGTTCTTCTTTTCTGGTGAAGACATGCAGGGCACTGTTCAAGAGCAGGTACACACTGACCTCTTAAGCACCAGCTAGCAGTACATGTGGTTTCAACACATTTAAAAATACTGGACTGGTCTTACTATATGTCACAGTGGAGTCCCATCTTCCTCATTTCTCATGTTGAACATGTTCAACGTCTCTGCAGTTACTGTAGATCACTAGCCTGCCCATGCTGCCTTCCGTGCAATTTTTTTGCAGCAGCGATGACGACGTCTATGTGACAAACCAAAGTGTTCTTTTCCGGAGAAGACAGGACACCATTCAAGATCAGCTAGGCAAAGTAAATACACTGTAATTATTCTCTTTTTTGCAGATTTTCTATTTATCTAAATCACATACATATTAGCACAGCTTATTTATTATTTGCTGCATTAAACTGATTGTGTGACAGTGCTCACATGCTTGCACTGAATGTGATGGAGATGCGTGTTGTTCACTTTTCATTGGCGTCAGCAATACAGAAGTGTATTGAAATGTTGTTGTGTTGCTTTGCTCCCGTTTCCTCTGTTAAAGAGGTGAGAAATGTTTAACTTTTCTGCACCGATGGATAGCAATGCATGGCACCGGTCAATTAAATTCTGGTTAGGTGCAAGGCATACATTATAGTACACACCCCCTAATGTCGGGAAAACCCATTGGCATGCAGTAACACAAGTGATTAGGGTTAAGACATGTTTGCATTTCACAGCTAACTGGCCCAATGATGACACAAACATCGCATTTTCTTTTCCTGCGCCTGTTGATCATGATTCCAAGTAAGTAGCAACTTCCTGTCAATGTCTGACATTAGGAGTTACAGTTATTTCTGGTCAAAACATGTCAGCAATATTGTTTTTTTTGTTTGTCTAGTTTTTAGTGCTGAGTACAGATGCTTGTTGTCAACGGTTTAGAGAGAGACAAACTTCCTCCTTTTTCAACTTTATAAAAGCGGCTTATCTTGTGATATGCTGTGTCCTATCAATGATGGACCAGTGTGGACCAACGGCCATTTTAAATGACAGACAGAGAGAAAGACTATGGCAGGCTATGTTTAGTTTGATGAGCATATAAAATGGATGCAGAATTTGCACTGAGTGAACAGTTATTTTTGTGATTGTGTTAGTGTGTGTGTGTGTGTGTGTGTGTGCACATGCGTGGCTGTGCTGTGGCTGTGCATGCATGCCTGTCTGTACCTGTGTACATGCCTAGTCTATGTTTAATATCAATGGAATAGGAGAATACAAATAGTCAATTAGTCCTAGTATTACTAGGCTACTATATTGTCCTTTGAGGCCTCAAAATCTGAATATAATGTATAACACTGTCAATCAAAACGGGGTCCACCCACTTTAACAGTTCCTCCAATCATCATGCCGAAATCCTTTGTCCAGCCCACTGCCCCACTCTCAGAGAGGCTGTTTTGTTTAGTTTTTTTGTGCATGGATCTGTTAAAAGTGCCAATATCTTATATGATTATTGTTTTATTTGGATTGATTGCAATTGCTTACTAACCTCATCTCTGCCACCTATCTCTATGTTCTCTGCTGCAGTTTCTATGGTGACTGTGGGCACAGCCTCAGAGGAGGCCTGTGTGTTCCCCTTCCACTATAAGAACAATACGTATAGTGACTGCACCTATGAGGACTGGTCACATCTTTGGTGTGCCACAACCCAGAACTATGTACCGGGTAAATGGCGGAACTGTAAAGGTGAGTGACCAGTGAGGGGTATGTGTGTGTGTGGACAGAAGGGCCATTTCATGTGAAATCATCACGCTTTTGAACCGCATCGCCACAGATTTGAATGAAACTTGGAATGCTGATTCAAACATATAAGAAAGCCATCAAACTTAATTTGCATAATAAATATTGGGTATATACAGGTACATTTTAACAAACACCTTTTTCTGTCATTTTAGAGGAGCTTTCCTTGAACTCTTAGATCTCCCTGGTGTGAATGTGTGTCTATTAGCCATCAGCAATGGGACAGGTGTAAATTCTAAATGGCAGAAAGAAAAACAACATTCTAGTTTTAGACAAATTTACTGAAGCACATAGATGCAGTCTGATAACAATTCATTTATATGGTATGGTATAGGTATGGTTACAGAATGTCATTGCCACAAGCTATTTATTTAGCATCTCCAATATGCATATGTCTAAATTAGAATGTTACTTTAACCCTCATGTTGTCCTAAAATCTTACGACGTTCGTTGTCCTTGGGGTCAATTTGACCCCAGCTACAAAAAACTCTCAAAAATGATTAAAATTATTTTTTTTACCCAATTTTTTTTTGTGGTAGGTACTTAACAAGAGTGTAATAACCACTATCAAAAGCCCTACAAAACAATCCCACCCCCCCACACCCCTTTATGAACCCTGGAACCCTGACTGGCAATATGGCCAATCCAGTGTCAACAGCCCAAAGGCTGACTTTTTGGACTTTTTCAGACCTGCCAAAATAACTTATATGTAATATGTACTTGTATATGAAATAATGATAATAGCTACATGTTCTCATACTATTACAATAATAATATCCATAATTTGTCAAATATTCATTTTCATCATGTTTCATAAAAATGGGGTCAAATTGACCCCAATACCACCAACGTAACTATTTTTTTTACAGGACATTGGAAACATATTTTTGTGCAAATTTCATGTTTACTCTGTTGTACCCTTCAAATGAGGAAAAGTCATGAAACTTGAAGCAAAACAAAAAAAGTGAACCATATATTTTATGATGTTAAACACTGCTTGGGGTCAAATTGACCCCAAGGACAACATAAGGGTTAATGTATGCAGCAAGACTTACATGGTGACACAATACAAATGTGAAGTGTTCTAGTATCTGTCCATTTGGGAATTTAATCACGCCACGCCTAATTCACTGTTTCATATCTGATTTGTGGTGCAGATGTTCCAAGGTGGAGTGTTACATACAGCGCTACACACATCTGTGTTCTGGAGGGATCATCAGTTACCATGTCCTGCTCTTACACCTACCCGAGCTATCTAACAGTTAAAGAAGTGTTTTGGACAAACAAAGACACAGTTCATTCTGATTTATCAGCACATGTAATTTACGAGCAAAGGGTCTCAGTGGACAGTAGAAATAAACAAAGGGAGTCTTCTTTGAACATGATTCACCTAACCAAAGCAGATGGACAGTATCAGTATTACTGTAGAATTATCACCAATGCAGACAAACAAAAAATGACAAGCACACTAGGAATTTCTTTGAAAATAACTGGTAAATAAACACAAGCTGGATCAATATGATAATATTAATAATGATACTTTTTGTCAAATTACTTACATCCACATATGAAAAATATATATTCATACTTTTTTTTTTAGATCTGCAGATTGTTTCATCTAGCCAAGAAAGAGTGATTGAGGGTAATCGTGTGACTCTCACCTGCAAAACCACCTGTAATCTACCCGACAGCCCTTTATTCATCTGGAGTAAAGATGGACGTCCTGTAGAGAAGAAGCAGATCATCAACAACCAGCTGCAGCTCCACCCAGTCACTCATAAAGATGAGGGCAGCTACACCTGTGCTGTTAGAGGACATGAGGGTCTCCCATCTCCACCCATGAAGATGAAAGTCATGTGTGAGTACAAGTCATCATGCCAAAAGCAAAGTTTCTAATTTTAAGGATCCAAGAAGAGAAGCTGCCAGACTACTATTACTGAATATCAGCCATTGTAACCAACAGCCATGTACACCTGTGCTGTTAGAGGACCTGGGGATCCCTCATCGCCAAATTACAGACTTTGAGTTATGTGTTAGTAAACTAAGGTTACAAAAACAAGATAAAATAGGCAGGTTTCTGTTTTTAGCGATCTGAAAAGCCTGATTTTGACCACATTCACTAATTTCACATTATGATTTTGTGATAAAATGCCAGGTCCATTGTTCAACAGAGATCTTCCTGTGTTTATTTTTATGATGTTTAAAACCAATGACAGTGACATCTTAAGTTGATGGCAAAGTTGTGATATTTGATTATGGTGTAATAGTGTAACTGTTTGCAATTTGTACCAAGATCCTCCAATGAACACAGCAATTTTGTCTGCTCCATCTGGTGAAATAACTGAGGGAACTACAGTGACTCTGACCTGCATGAGTGAAGCTGCCCCATCAGTACACACATACACCTGGATCAAGAAGAGTGGAGCTGTAGAACTGGAGTCAGGAAAGGAGAACACACTCACCTTCAGCAAGATCCGTATTCGGGACAGTGGAGAGTATTTCTGTCGAGCAGCCAATACGATTGGTCAACAGGACTCTCCTGCTGTGTTTGTCCAGGTTTTATGTGAGTAGCACTCTGACTCTACATGATTGGGAGGTAGTTATTTAGGCAATGTAGCACAAATTATGGTATTATGGTGCTGGTAAGGATGTTGCCACAACTGTCTTTCAGCTGTAGGCTATTACTGGCCCCACAACCACCAGAGTTGCTTTTGTACAATGGATCTAGAGACAACCATTTGAGTTAATAATAATCTATCTATTAATGCAAGGAACGTCTGTCTGTGTGTCATTCTGTCTGTGTGTGTGTTACTCGCATAACTCTCGAACCGCTCATCCGACTGACCTAAAATTTAACACAGGTATTGCTAATGACATGTGTGAGTGCAGTGCGAAGTTTGGTCGCTTTTGGACAACTAGCCACTCCCCCTATCTCTCACTTACTCCAGCATAGAAACAAAAAAAGCCCATTTCTCTGACAAAGTCACGTGTTGCCATTGCCATTCATGGAAATTACGATGTCTCACGTAAACAACGGACCGTTTCAAGATTGTTCATGTTAGATAAACATGATGAGCCTGACACACATGCACCCATGTTGGTAAGCAGGCTGTTAAAGTCACGTAACGTTGCATAGACTACTCAACAACCGCGGTTGCCTAGCGCTTCTGTTGCCTGATCAGATTGCTGATCTTGCAACAATATGCCGACACACACGTCGGTAGCATTCTGTTAACATTTGCATTTAAAACAGCCGCTCTTGACTCTATCTGGACATCAGCTAAAGGCATAACATTCATTCAAACATCACTTCCGAGTTCATAGAACTGGCATGGCCATGGTCATGCGGTTTGCTTTAGGCTATCATTTCCCAACAACAGCAAAAATGCACGGGTAGGCCTATGTAGGCCTAATGTGTCTAATACTGCCATTAGCTGCAACTCAAACGCCTTTCCCCTTCACTTTTTTACTTTGCAAAGAGAGAAAAGTCTCTACTAACTGCACGGGCCTGATTCTACATCATCACCGATCTAATATGATCTACCTGCATGAGCGTCATTGGGCAACACCTTTCTTGGAAAACATTGTTTCCACTGGCACCGCACTAGTAATAATAATAATACAAATTATGTTGGTTATTCATTCTCTATTGTATATTAGTCTGGGAATCAAATAATTTATTTGTATTTATCAAGATTCTTATGAGAGCACACTAAAATATAAAGTCTGACCCATTTGATGACACATGAGACGGAAGCCCACTGACCCTCACCTGCATGAGTGATGGATGCTGACCCATCACATACTGTTCCCTGTGTCCTCTTCTTTAGATCCTCCAAAGAACACCACAGTTGTGTCTGTTCCATCTGGTGAAATAACAGAGGGAAGTAATGTGACTCTGACCTGCATGAGTGAAGCTGATCCACCAGTACACACATACACCTGGATCAAGAAGAATGGAACCGTAGAACTGGAGTCAGGAAAGGGGAAGACACTCACCTTTAGCAAGATCCGTACTGAGGACAGTGGAGACTATTTCTGTCGAGTAGACAATAAGATTGGTCAACGTGATTCTGCCGGTGTAACTTTTGAGGTTTTATGTGAGTAATCAAATGATTATAATGATTTAAATCAATGGCAAAAGGTGTAAATCAATGATTGTATAATCTCTGTCAAGCAGCCAGTAAGATTGATCAACAGGACCCTCCTGATGTTTCTGGTGAAATGAGTTCAACAACACATTTTTGGTGTTGTCAAAAATGACTATACATATCTATCTATCTATCTATCTATCTATTAATGGAAGGAACGTCTGTCTGTGTGTCATTCTGTCTGTCTGTCTGTCTGTCTGTGGCACGCATAACTCTCGAACCGCTCATCTGACTGACCTCAAATTTCACACAGGTCTTGCTAAGGACATGCGTGAGTGCAGTGCAAAGTTTGGTTGTTTATGGACAAAAAATGACAAAGATGACGTTAAATTAAGCGAAATACAACTCTACCGCAATCCCACAATTCCCCTGCCTTCCACACTCCACTCCCCAATTCTCACTCTGGCTTACTCCAGTCCAGCATAGAAAAAAATGTCGCTAACAAACTCACGTGTTGCCATTCATGGAAATTAAGATGTCTCATATAACCAACGGGCCGTTTCAAGATGTTCATGTTGGATAAATTAAGCTGAGTCCGACACACATGCACCCATGTTGGTAAGCAGGCTGTTACAGTCACGTAACGTTGCATAGGTTAGGCTAGGCTACTAATCAACAACCGCGGTTGCCTAGCGCTTCTGTTGCCTGATCAGGCCGACACACACGTCGGTAGCATTCTGTTAAAATTTGCATTTAAAACAGCGGCTCTTGACTCTATCTGGACATCGGCTACGGGCATAACATTCATTCAAACATCACTCCGAGTTCATAGCACTGGCATATGGCCATGGTCATGCAGTTAACTTTAGGCTATAAATAATAATAATACCAACAACAGCAAAAACGCACGGGTATGTAATGTGTCTAATATTGCCATTAGCTGCCACTCAGACGCCTTTCCCCTTCACTTTTTTACTTTGCAAAGACAGTAAAAAGCTCTAACTGCACGGGCCTGATTCTACATCATCACCAATCTAACATGATCTACCTGCATCAACGTCATAGGGTAACATGTTTCTTGGAAAATATTGCTTGCACGGGCACTGCCCTAGTCCAAGTAAATACAGAGATCAGAGGTTCACAGATTGTTTGAATGGATAAAGATATTACATTATGTTATGTAAGGGATAATGTAGGCTATAGAACGCCTGTCATTATCGGAAAATAATTCCCGACAGGATGAACTGAACTTTTGCTTCGTCCTGAAGGGAATTATTTTCCGATAATGACCGGCGTTCTATACATTATCGCGCTTATTATACGGCTACTTGCCAAAACGAGAAAATAAACTGTGTCTTTAGCAATGACTTGGCTACCGTTTTGTGGCTTCCGCAACAACTAGCGGAGTGAACCCGTTGCCATTGGCAGCGGTCATTATACCTTCGGAGCGGTCATTATGTAAGGGATAACGGCCGACGAGGTGACCGGTTTGATGGAAATAATGGCTAGGTGGAGGTCTAGAACTCCGGCGACGTGCGAAGCACGGAGACGGAGTTACCTCCGCCGTGCCATTATTTCCATCGAACCGGTCGACCTCGAAGGCCGTTATCCCGCTTATCTCCCGTTTGTATTCATAACCTGTATATTTAGAACATAATTTTATTCCACCGTTGCGTCCGTTAACATCGCTAAAACTGTCTTGACTGTGGGACTAATTTACGCCACATATCAACTTTCTACTTGCAGGACAAAACTGCCGTTACTAGTTCTAAAATAGATGGTTGCTATGGCCAAAGGCCAGTCGTTAGTTCTAAATGTCTGGTTGCTACGGCCAAAAGCCAGTCGTTAATTCTATCTTTCCTGTTGTCAAGCGGGCATATCCCAGGATTCTGATTAACTTTAACTTTGAAAGATCGCTACTTTTATAGCCTACATGGCATCCAACTAGCTACAATCCACCTCCGTCATATGCTACAATGTTACTATGGTTCTGCACGTCTGTATTTCAGCTTGGATGCAACGTGACAGTTCATTTAAACTTCGCAACGACTTTGGCGAATTAATATTCAATTGTGATACTGGAACTACTTCAAAGGTAGCAGGTTATACAAAGTTAATGGCCACCCCATCAGCCAATCAGAGAAGAGAATTCCATTGTTGAGGGAGATAAGCAAAAATAACTGACTGGTAGAACGTTGGAGAGGCCCATTCAAAGTGAATGGGAGCTCCCTCAACATTCTAGAGAGCCGTATAATAAATTATATTATTATATTAAATTCTATATATTAAACAGAGTTCTTCCAATGAATAAGTATTTTTTTTGTTTTCCTTCCAATCACAGCTATGGCCCATGACCAGACCATATGGATAGCAATTCTGGTTGGAGTGGCGGTCTGTGGAGTTCTGGTTTTGCTCTGTGTCATATGCAGGTTGAGGTGAGATCAGATCAGAGACCTCTGTGCTACAATGTAAACTCTGACCTCCTCTGCAGTTAGACAATGCAGAAGGATACTCTAATCATCTTCTGTATTCCTTTGTTTTGCACAGGCAATCTAAACAGGTAGCTACTAACAATACGAGAACATCAGCTGAGGACAACCAGGTGATATGACATCCTTATTTTGCTTTGACGATCAAAATGACTTTTCTTTTTCCAGTGTAACGTGTGTCATGACATACAGTAGATGGAATTATATTAGATTGCATTGTAACATGACAAGGATCTTCTGTGACATTGCACTGGCAGACATGTGCAATGTTTTTTTTATTTTATTTATTTAAGAGAGGGACAATGTACATTAATCAACATGCCCCAATGGAACATGTAAATGCACCAGATTTAGTCATAGACTATTTTCCATCTGCAGTCCCTGGCAGGTTGATGTTTAAAAGAAGACAGATGAAGAAAAAAAACATAAAATATGTATACAGACATACAATCACAAGTAATACAAGCACTACATACTGACATAGCCAGAAAACAGACTAGGATGACAGATGTAGCAACATACCAGCATAAGAGAATGGGAAGGAAAAATAAAAGACATAAAACATAAAATAGATTAAACACAGAGCTTACACGGCAGTCAGACAGCTCACAAATGCAGACAAAAAGATGGTGAAACCACATTACTTGTGAGTGCATATTTGTTTGTCCAGTAGCCATTGTTTTATGGATTTAGTGAATTGGTTTATACTTGTGCTGCTCCTAAACTGTATTGGTATGGTATTCCAAGTGTGTGCAGCTCGGTAAGAGAAGGCTGACTGGGCAAAAGCTGTTTTTCTGTATGGTATTTTGCAGTCCCCTCTAGTAAAGGATCTTGTGCTTGTGTTTAGATTTTGCTTGATGAACTCATTGAGTGGAGGTGGGGCTAAGCCATGAAAGATCTTATAGACTAGCACTATATCAGCAAGCTTAATCATGTTTTCCCAGTTGAGGAACTCATATTTTGCTTAAACATTACAATGATGATAAGCATTTGGTTTCTTATCCAGTGTTTTCAAAGCCTGCTTATAAAGCTTTTCTACTGGTTGTAGAGTTGTTCTTGATGCCTGTGTCCAGCTGGTAAGACAGTAGTTTATGTGTGACAGTATCATAGAATGCATATACAACTTAGATGCTTCAGTTGTTAAATTATTCCTTATGTATCTAAAATTGTTAAGATTGAATTTTATTCTGTGTACAACCTTCTTCACTTGGGTTTTAAAAGTGAGTTGTGAATCAATTACTATACCAAGGTACTTATATTCGTTCACAACTTGTAACTTTCTCCCTGCAACTAGTACAACAGGTTCTGGTTCCTTATTTGCAGACTTTGAAAAAAACATACATACAGTCTTGCTAACGTTGAGATGTAGACATGAACTGGTTAACCAGTTAGCAACATTAGTCATAGCAGATGATAGTTCATCAGCAGCAGTTTTCTTGTTTTTGGCATGTACATAAATGACTGTGTCGTCAGCATACGTCTGGCAAGACACAGCAGGTGGACAGGCATCAATAAGGTCATTTATGTACAAACTAAATAACAAGGGGCCTAGGGTAGAGCCCTGTGGGACTCCAACGCCGTTGTTGACTACTTGAGAGATTTTCTCACCTATACGGACACACTGTTTCCGCTCTGAAAGATATGATTTAATCCATGCAATTACATTGGATGAGAAATTAAATCTGGTTAGCTTTGCAATTAAAATGTCATGATTGACAGTATCAAAGGCTTTTTTGAGATCAAGGTAGATGGCTCCCACTACACCTCCCTTGTCCAATCTAGCCTTTATATTCTCTAAAAGAAAACATATTGCAGTGTCAGTTGAGTGATGTCTGCGGAAACCAAACTGCATTGGATGTAATGAAAAGGAAGATGTATTAACTCATTAACTGCCATTGACGTCTTTAAACGTCAATTTAGACACATACGTTGACTGCCATTGACGTCTATAGACGTCAATTGCCGTTTTCAATGGGGAGGGCTCCTGGGTGGGCTTGGGAACGATCTGGCAGAGTTTCAGGCTTGTAAACAGAGTGCACTAGCGATCCGAACCTCTAGATGGCAACAGTGCCATTTGGATCATTAGTATCTGCCTAGAGTGCACAAGTCATGCAGAGACAACTAGCAAACACACTGAAGATCGACCACAGTGGATCTAGTTTGCACGCGATGCAGGGAATAAATATGCTTACTTCTTACATCAAGGATGGAAAACAGGTGAACGGTATGATCCATTTACATTGGATATTGCGATATAGACTAACAACAACCTTGCTAGTGCTAGCTTGCTAAGTCTAGCATCCTGTTCAGAGTCTTTAGCGACCATCAGAGTCCCTAGCAACCTTGACGAGACTGACGAGATAACAGTGCAATCGTGGTTGACATACTACTGAAACGCTAACGTTAAAAAGTTGATTTTCACAAAAAGATCGTTTTCTCCATGTTTTGGTCAAAAACAGGTGTTTTTAGCAAAACTAACCCATATTCTACTGACGATTACTAAAGAACGGAAAACGATAGAAACAAGCCGTTTTTTCCTGGTGAAAGAAGAGAGTCTACTTTTTCATTTGGTACCTTCGGTGTTTACATAGTCATAAAGCTCACCGTTCGGTGGATCTTGGAAAAACAGTCAAAATGCTGTAAAACGTCTGGCAGTATGGAGCGCTCTGCACTGAAAATCGCTGGCAGCCAATGAGTTAAGATGTGTTATAATCTGTTCCGATATCCATTTTTCAGCCACTTTTGATATTGACGGTAGGATACTAATTGGTCTGTAGTTGCTTATAATCATGGGATTTCCTGCTTTAAATACTGGTGTAATAATAGCAGTTTTCCATATGCTTGGAAACAATCCTTCATTGATGGACTGATTTATAATATTAACAATAGAAGAGATAAGAGCCTCTTTGTTTGATTTAAGAAAAACGGTATCCATTTCATAAATATCCTTTGCTCTAGAACACTTAAGAGAAGAGATAATCTTATGTACTTTAGAGTTCGTTATGTCCTGAAAAGCCAGAATGGGTGCATCAGTGTTTATGGAAGTTGCAGTGTAACTAGATACAGGGGGGTTCATTGTCAGTTCATTAATAGAATCAATAAAATAAGTGTTAAAAGCTGTTGCCACTACACTTGAGTCATGGATAAAGCGTCCCTCTATATTCAATTCTATGTTATTGCGTTTACAAAATGTTCCAGTTAATTTCTTAAGATTTTTCCATATGTCTTTTGCATTTCCCTTGGCGTCTGTAATGGCATTAATGAAGAATGTTGTTTTAGCTTGTCTTATCTCCTTTACAACTCTATTTCTTAGTGTAACAAATAAACGCTTTTCATGTTCAGACTTATTTTTTAAGGACATTTTCAGAGCCAGGTCCCTCTGTTTCATGAGTGACCGTAACTCATCATTCAACCAGGGTAGATGGTTTTTAGTACCCGGTCTAGGTTTGACCTTTCTCATAAATCCATACATGACACTGCTAAGTTTAGTCATAAAAGATTGTGAATTATTCTCCATACATTGCTCAGAAAAAGTATCATCCCAATTTACTTCCTCAATCGCTTTTTTAAGATGACCTAGCTTATTGTGGGGGATTTTATATTGTTCTATCTTTTTACATGATGTTCCACTGAACCTACTTTTATTAAGTTTTCTATTGATCAAAATCATGTTATGATCTGACAGTCCAGTGACTAAGTTGTAGGATTTCTTTATTCTATCTGGTCTATTGGTGAAGACTAGATCAATTAATGTTTGTGATGAGGCAGTTATTCTTGAGGGGCCTTCAATGACCTGCTGAAAATCAAATACATTTGCCAAACCTTTTAATACCTTTCGCTTTACTTTATCTAGCCAATTAATATTAAAATCTCCTAATAAAATAATCTCTTTCCTACTATTACATTCCTTGACCAAGGTATTTAATTCTTCAAAGAATGCACTTTTAGCACATGGTGGTCTATAAATTCCAATAACAGTGAATGACATGTGTACTGAAAGTATTAATTGAAGTCCTATACATTCCAAGTCATAATCACGTGACCATTCTATTTGTTTACATTTTATACTGTCCTTCACAAAAAATAGCACCCCCCCTCCCCGACCAGCACGTCTATCCTGACGGAACATATTATAGCCATGCACTTTTAAAATGTCAGCTGGAGAGTGTTTATGCAACCAAGTCTCTGTCAGGCATAAAAAGTCCAAGTTGGATTCATGCAGGAGATGCTGTAACTGTTCACTTTTTGGCATGGCACTTCGAATATTAAGATGTCCACCCAAAAGTCCACTGGGTTTGGCTTGGTGATCCCAGAGAATGCGCGCCTGGTTCACCGTTTTGAAAAGTCTGAGGCCGCGGTTTTTCCTAATTGCAGGATTAACGCTTTTCGCTGTTACAGTGGCACTCGTCATTTCAACATTTGATGGCGCATAGAACGGAAGATTTAGAGTTGTCAATGTTGATGCTGGATTAGCAGAGAACTCACCCAGTCCGCCATACCGACCGTCATCAGCCACAGCTTGCTCAACGTAGGATGTTATACCGACGGGAAAAGGTGAGCTCACAGCATTTGGAGTTGACTGATATTGATCTCCATCCAGATCCAGCACCGTAGGTCCAGGGTTTACATGCACGTCTCCCACAAGTAGTAGCGTAAGGAGTAGATAACTCGTGACTTTCCAAGAAACTTTGGTAGACTTTGTAGTTTTGTTTTTTGAGTTGATACGATGCAAGTGAGCTTTTCCATTATTAAGAACACTGCAGCACACCGCAAATTGCCCAGCAGTCAATCCTTTTTGTAAGGGTAACACTAAATGTTTGTAGTCCGTGGTAGGCCTGTTACCTACAAGTTGTTGTTGGTTCACTGGAGTGCCCAAACATGGTCGGACTGAATTAACAAGAAGAGATAGGACATACAAAACAATCCATGCGATGATCTTGATATTGGACACCTGTTTTTTAGCGGTGTTTCCGAATATTGCACGGTGTTGTTGATATAAGGATATATTCCGATATCTGTGAGGCAGCGGCGCAGCACCTGCCATACCGCCCGCCATCTTGGTTAAGGACCCATGTGCATTGAGCTAGCTTTCTTGATAATAGATCTTGGAATAGTGTGCATGGAAAGCTAGATTTCAGATGTTCGATTTTATACTTCTATTATTTAACATCAGGATGGAAACTATGGCAACATGCAGATAAACCTGAACCCCAACACCACCCAACCTGATGGAGTCTACCAGAGCCTGAACCCCAACACCACCCAACCTGATGCAGTGTACCAGACTCTGAACCCCAACACGACCCAACCTGATGCTGTCTACCAGACTCTGAACCCCAACACGACCCAACCTGATGCTGTCTACCAGACTCTGAACACCAACACGACCCAACCTGATGCTGTCTACCAGACTCTGAACACCAACACAACCCAACCTGATGCAGTCTACCACACCCTGAACCCCAAATGCCATAAGAATTAGGTTCATCACAAACTTCAGCAGTCTCCTCTGTTTTCCACATAGAAATATAAAGCAAAGTAAATTGTTCCCAACAAAACTGCAATGTGTGTTATTTTAGGAGATATATGAGTATCCCATCTAGGACTATACATGAGAGTTTAAATACATTGATGTTTATATAATAGCATTAGATTATAAGATTAGGGAGAGCTGTAAGTGAGTCTGTGAATGTTGCTTCACTAAAGTTTAAGTATGCTATACAAGAGGTACATTTGAGATCGTTTTTTTTAAGTTTCATACTGTTCAGTACATGTTGTGTAGCAGACATGGGCAATATTTGAATTATATGTATTTCAAATATGTATTTAATTACTGTAGCATAATTTTGTAATATTTGCAGGATTAGAAAAAATCAAATGTAGTTTGTAAGAAAATACGTTGAGGGATTGTACTTAGAGTATTTCAAATACTTAAAATACTTCTGAAATACTTTCTCAAATAAGCTAAGCCAACATTTCATAATTCAGTTGAATATACCACCTATAGCGATGACAGTAAGCTATACTTATCATAGTCCGGGAGCCAAAGGCCAGAATCTTTAATATGCTGAACCTGGTTTTGATGGATAAAGATTTTCTTGTTGCGTAAGGGTTACTCAATAAGAACAGGGAGGGTGCCTCGGCGATATCCCTTGGACAATTTCCAACATTCAGCTCTAATTAAAACTCTCCTAAATGTGCATCTTGTTGGTTATTGGCTGAACACAATGTATTCAGGGGACAGGCAGCTGGCGGATAGTGAGGAGATGTTACTTTATGTGTATGAGTTTTTTTGTACCTGTAAACATTATATTTGGCAAACGCTTTATAACCAAAGCGACTTACAACATGGTAAACATGTTAAGCTTTTTAACACTAGAAGCGCCAAGCGCCGGTCATTTGACCGCTGACGCGTATTCCTAGAAGCGCCGTGGGGGTTTGACCTAGATATACCTAAAACTGCCGGGCTGCGGTCATTTGACCGCAGCGATTACAAAAAAAAAAAAATCTTTTCACTCGATTAAATTCCAGGACCCTACGTTCACGACTTTTCCTAAATACGCGTGTTTTGTCACCCAGAATTTTTACATGATCAAAAGCACACCGGTACAAGCTAGTTTAGAGCTATTTTGCGCTCACTTATGTGACAACACTATGTTGTCTCGCGTTCGGCCATTTTTGTTCAGGCTGCTATTCTCTTTTCTCACAGCAGATGTCGCAAGGATTTCCTGTCAGTCGGGCATGAGAATAATATTTTACCATAAAACATAGGCTATCGTTTATATATGTGCAACATGTATTATATATGTGCTTTATTTTAATAACTATTTTTCATTTACATGGCATAGTCTATGGAGGCGATTTACAGTGGTAAAATGCGAGTTTGTTTTGAAAACGTTGCGACAGGCCTACATGTGTAATTTTCGTCGTAGCCTATTTATGTACGTAGGGCGCGTATGCCTACGTACATTCATAGTTGTACATCTTATCTTCTATTTGTAGGCTATCTTTTAAAGCTCAGACTAATGTATGAGCATTTTCTTACATATTTGCTGGACTGACTGAGTTACGTCAAGTCAAGGACCTATCCTAACACACTTGTTGTATAATGTCAATTGGCGCAGCGTTAACACTCCTGTCTGCAACGCCAGAGACCCGTGTTCACATCTCGGCAGGAGCGAAATGCAAAGTCTTATATCGATAGAATTTACTGATCGTTTTTCAACGTCGATGAACAATTATTTTTTGTTAATGGTTTTTAATAACAACCTATCTGAAATAAACGGATGAATCGCAATATGTTTAGGCCTACCATTAACGAAAAATAATTTCGCCAGCCAATCATTTTCTGCCGCCAACTGACAAACTTTGACAAAGCCAGTTAGACTTTTTGCATCTAAAAATAATTATATCATAGTGACACGCGAAAAAGTAAACGATAGCCTAGAAACTAGGCCTACATGAGATTTTCCCACTGGACACACCACATCAGTATTGTGCTCGTTGCTACGACACACAGGACTCCCAGTGAGTTGACGACCAATGAAAATGACATGGGGAAAAGCAGCAAACAAAGTAGCCTGATTTTGATCTCACCTTACATAGGCTACTTTCCTAATTCCTACGTAGGGCTACTCAGACTTTTGTTAAATCGTCAGGGCCCGGTTGCACAAACACCAAAACCAAAGATTGATGATATGAACCAAATATTCTGGAACAGATGGATTTACAGCATTGAACGTGATAGGCTATTAGCTAGCCTACTGATGCGACTTCCACCGTTTCCTTTCCAGAGATTGCTGCGCTGTTCACAACGCAATGAACGCATGCAGTCTACATTGAAGTGAAACGTGCAGAACGTTGTCCAAAACAATACAATAACATTGTGTGTTGATATCTAATACAATATACACATCTGTAGACATGAAGTGGCAACTAAAGCCATTATCAGTCATGAAAACTGTGGCGGCTGCATTAACCCTCCTGTTGTGTTAATCAGTTTTGTGTTCCCGGTCAAAAATGACCGACCCCAGTATAGTTGATTGTAAATCCATAATTATACATATGTATTCACTTAATGTTGTTATGTATCTTTTAAATAGCTCAAGTCCTTGTGAACATTACATGTTTTAAAGTTCTATTTGCTTTTTATGGCCTGTAGGCCTCAATGACCTGAGCTCATGCAAGTCGTTTTTTTAGTAAAAATAGCATAATATATGCATTACTTTGGCTCTAATCAACATTAAGATAAATATATTGTGCTATTTATCACAGAATACTTCATGTTCAAATTTAAAAAGAACCTTTGTTTTGAAACCATTTCACATTTCTAACAGTGGCACAAAATTACATCTTTTGTGCTCCCGGTCAAAAGTGACCGACCCTATTATAGTTGATTGCAAATCCATAATAAGACATATATTCATCTTATGTTGTTATGGATCTTTTAACTAGCTTAAGTTCTTGTAAACATTACATGTTTTAAAGTTCTATTTGCTATTTATGGCCTGTAGGCCTCATTGACCTGAACTCATACAAATCGTTTTGTAATAAAAATAGCATAACATATGCATTATTTTGGCTCTAATAAACATTCAGATAAAAATATTGGGTTATTATATCACAGAGTACATTATGACCAAGTTTTAGAATAATCTTTGTTTTGAAACCATTTCAATTTTTTTCACAATTGCACAAAATCATACTTTTTGTGTTCCCGGTCAAAACTGACCGGTATGATTTTATTTGTACAGTATGACCATTAATAGTCAATAGCGTGCCTTTTCTGAGCCACAACTGACAACAATGAGCTTGAGTAGTTCTTTAATAAGCTGGCACAGGTCTCCTGAGGTATTTTGACCCATTCTTTCATTGCAAATTGTTCCAGCTGCATAGTTTTCGAACATGGACATTCACTTAGAGCGCCCAACACAGATTCTCAATTGGATTGAGGTCTGGGCTCTGTGTGGGCCACTCCAGGACCTTGGTTTTGGTATCCTTGAGCAACTGTTGGACCAATTTTGATGTATGCTTTGGGTAATTGTCTTGTTGGAAGACCCTGCGACGACCTAAAGCTAGTCTAAGAGCCAATTTCTGCATATTATACTTCAAAATTTTCATTTTCTTTTTTCATGATGCCATGCACCTGAGCAAGGTTCCCTGTGCCTGAGGCTGCGAAACAGCCCCACAGCATGATGCTCCCACCACCATGTTTAACTGTGGGGTTCGACTTAGGGTTGAAAGCATCTCCCTTTCTTCGCCAAACATAAGCAACATCCATGTGCCCAAACAGTTCCAGATTAGTCTCATAAGACCAAAGCACAGACTTCCAGACTTAATTTTTTATCTCTCAAATGCTCACAGGCAAATCTCAGTCTGATAGAGAGATAGATAGATACTTTATATATCCCCAAGGGGAAATTCAAGGTTGGGATGTGCCACTCTTTGAGTAAAGGGGTTCTGAGACGATGGCCCTGAAGCCCACCGTGATGAAAGGCCCTCCCAACTTTGTTCCTTGAAATATCAACTCCAGAAGAGGCCAGGTCAGCAACAATCATCTTGGCAGATGTCCGGCCTTCTTGCTGACATCTCTGACTATTTTCTTCTCCAGAGTTCTTGAAATCTTGTGCTTACAACCAGGCCCAGGTTTGTTTTGTACATAATTTGTCTTCTTGTACTTGGCAATGATGCAACGTACAGCAGTTCTAGACACTGTGCTTGGAAAAGGCAGTATAACCTTCCCCCTTATGATCCTCCACTATCTTCTTTCTGAGCTCAAGACTGATTTCCTTTGTCTTTGACATGGTCAGTAAGAGTAGTCCCTCGACCTCGATAATGTGTACAAGTGACTTGTGCCTTGTTTCTTGGAGTCCTTTTATGCTGATTGAATGCTCGGGTATTGTTATGAAGCCAATTAACTGCACAGGTGTGGTTTGAAAGCTGATTGGTTAATTAGGTGTGTTTTGAGAGCAAAAAAATCACATGCGCAGTAATATTATTGACCATCCCATCATGGGGGCTAATATTTTTGACCACTATATTTGATATGCTAAAAACTAAAAATGTATTTTATATTCCAAAATGTACACCAAAAGCTACTAAATAGCACTTTTTGTGTGTGGGTGTAGGACAGAAACTGTTCATATGAATTGGCAAGTCACTCAACTCAATTTTATACACTTTTTGTAGTCACACCCATTCATTTCTAATGACCGGTCATTTTTGACCGGGAACACCACAGGTGTACACAAGTTGAATAAAACACACAAAATTGCATCAAAGTTATCAAAAATTATTTTGTGTGTTCAGATACCCTATGTGAACAAAGTCATGAAATCTCATGACAATCAGATTAAGTTAACTATATTTTTCAGAGACAAAATGTGCAAAATCGGACAGATTTGACCGTAACACAACAGGAGGGTTAAGGTTTTGGCTGAGCCAGCTAGCCAGCCAACAACTTCATTAGCCAGCCGTTCTCAAAGCAAATGGCTTCGGGGTCTATACAACACACTATCCATTGCAGCCTATTTGAAACCGATCATCCCCCTCCCCCATACACTCGTCTAGGATACTTAGGCTACAGATATTACCGAGGCATTGAGGAACTGCCTCCCCACCCCCACCCCATCTATCTGTCCCCTGCATAGACTAGGCTGTAAGCTGGCTGTTTAGGCAACCCGTGGAAGAATGCGCAATCATGTTTCATCGCATATGCGCGTTTCAGAATGTTCGAATTCGCCAGCGTGCGTGTAGTTATGTGAATCGAAAAGAATATAAATATAGCCTACTTTATTGATGCCTTGTTCAAAAGAACTTCCGTCAGGAATAGGTTAGGGATCGAACCAGCAACCCTTAGGTAATCAAACCGAAGCTCTAACCAGTGAGCTACGACTCTGCTTGTTCAGTAGGAGAAAATGTGTGTCTCAATGCTGAATCTCGAATTCACATAGAAGTTAGCTTAAATTGTAGAAACAATAGGCCTAGCTTTTTTTTCAGCAGACATCGCAAACATAGCCTACACATTCGCAAAACAGAGAATATCATTCACTCATTATTTTAAATTATGCTACTTCTCACGCCTATGCCTGCTCAGCATAGCTCTCTCTATCTCCCTCCCTCCGATGTAGCTAGACCCTAGATCTTCTCCCTAAATGAATGAAAGTTGTTTTAGAAAGTAGCCACGGTAGCCTGTAAAATGCGGCATGAAATCCTGGCTACTGTGTAATTGAAACCAGACTATTAGGCTCTTTGTTCCAGGTGACCAGGTCCGATCATTTTCGGCAGCGCGAACATAGGCTACCTATTAAATGAATAGAAGTGAATTTGGGGAGTGAATTAGAACTAGCCACATTCACTTTTAGAGCATTTTAGTTGAAAGTCAAGTTTGCTTAAGGTTTGTTCAAGAACTCTTCCAAAGTTTTTAACAACACAAATCAACACAAATACATTAACAGAATATAGCCGCAAGCGGCGATGGCGGGCCCGAGCACCTGCGGTGCGGAGACCTGTGATATTTCGGAATCTAACAAAGCAACTTGTGCGTGTTGGTGGGCATGTGCATGAGCAACACACAAGCCCACCAAATTTGGTCAATTTTCTTGAATGTATGTGTCAACCACAACAGACAACACGCTAGGTGGCGCTATAGAGTCCCTAAGCCACACCCTAGGCCAGAGCTCTATCTCTGACTATCGATAGCAATAACGCACAAGCCCACCAAATTTGGTTCATTTTTGTGAATATGTGTCAACCACAACAGACAATGCACTAGGTGGCGCTATACAGTCCCTAAGCCACACCCTAGGCCAGAGCTCTATCCCTGACTAGCTGTAACAATAACACACATGCCCACCAAATGTGATTAATTTTCGTGAATGTGTCAACCATAATAGACAATGTGCTAGGTGGCGCTATAGAGTCCCTAAGCCACACCCTAGGCCAGAGCTCTATGCCTGACTAGCAGTAGCAATAACACACATGCCCACCAATCGGGTTCATTTTCGTGAATGTATCAACCACAACAGATAATGCGCTAGGTGGTGCTATAGAGTCCCTAAGCCACACCCTAGGTCAGAGCTCTGTTTCTGACTTGCGGCAGTAATTACACACAAGCTCACCAAATTTGATTCATTTTCGTGAATGTATATGTCAACCACAACAGGTAACACACTAGGTGGCGCTATAGAGTCCCTAAGCCACACCCTAGGCCAGAGCTCTGTCTCTGACTTGCGATAGCAATAACACACAAGCCCACCAAATTTGGTTCATTTTTCGTGAATGTATGTGTCAACCACAACAGACAATGTGCTAGGTGGCGCTATAGAGTCCCTACGCCACACCCTAGGCCAAAGCTCTGCCTCTGACAAGCCATAGCAATAACAAACAAGCCCAACAAATTTGGTTCATTTTCGTGAATGTTTGTGTCAACCACAACGGATAACGTGCTACTAGGTGGCGCTGTAGAGTCCCGAAGCCACACCTTAGGCCAGAGCTCTGTCCCTGACTAGCAAAAGCAATTCCACATGTAGCTGCCAAATTACATCCAATTTATAACCTTTTTTCTGCTTATTGCACCAACTTCCTGTTTCGTAATAAGTCGCCATAATTCAAACCTTCGCCATTTCAATATACTTTTCAAATTCAAAAATCTGTTCGCAATTTCTCTTGGGCAACCCCTCAAGATCATTTTACTACTGAAATGACATGATTTCGATAAACTGTCTAGGAGAAGTGTTTCAAAATACATGATGTGCAAAAATCATAATCATAATCATAACTCAAATTCTTCTAATATTTACTATAGAGTGTAAATGTAAAAGTTGTTCAGATTAATAGAACACACATGCCCACCAAATCTGGGCCATTTTCGTGAATGCATGTGTCAACCACAGCAGACAGCGCGATAGGTGGCGCTATAGAGTCCCTGAGCCACACCCTAGGCCAGAGCTCTGTCACTGAGTAGCCACATTAACTCCACATGTAGCTGCCAAAATACAAGAGTTTTGGAGCATGCTAAGTTGGTGAAAAAAGGGCGCACAGGGTAAGACGATGAAAGAATAATAATAAATATAGCCGCAAGCGGCGATGGCGGGCCCGAGCACCTGCGGTGCGGACCCGTGACATGTGCGGAATCTAACAAAGCAACACGTACTTGTTGGTGGGCATGTGCATGAGCAACACACATTCCCACCAAATTTGGTTAATTTTCATCAAAGTATGTGTCAACCACAACAGACAACAAGCTAGGTGGCGCTATAGAGTGCCAAAGCCACACCCAAGGCCAGAGCTCTGTCCCTGACTAGTGGCAGCAATAACACACAAGCGTACCTAATTGTCGTGTATGTATGTGTCAACAATAATAGACAATGTGCTAGGTGGCGCTATAGAGTCCCTAAGCCACACCCTAGGCCAGAGCTCTATCCCTGACAGGCAGTAGCAATAGCACACATGCCCACCAAATGTGGTTCATTTTCGTGAACATGTCAACCATAATAGACAATGTGCTAGGTGGCGCTATAGAGTCCCTAAGCCACACCCTAGGCCAGAGCTCTATCCCTGACTAGCAGTAGCATTAACACACATGCCCACCAAATGTGGTTCATTTTCGTGAATGTATCAACCACAACAGACAATGCGTTAGGTGGCGCTATAGAGTCCCTGAGCCACACCTGAGGCCAGAGCTCTGTCTCTGACTAGCGGTAGCAATAACACACAAGCCCACCACATTTGATTAATTTTCGTGAATGTATGTGACAACTACAACAGCCTATATGCTAGGTGGCGCTATAGAGTCCCTAAGCCACACCCTTGGCTAGAGCTCTGTCTCTGACTAGCTATAGCAATAACACACAAGCCCACCAAATTTGGTTCATTTTCGTGAATGTTTGTGTCAACCACAACAGATAATGGGTTGCTAGGTGGCGCTATAGAGTCCCTAAGCCACACCCTTGGCTAGAGCTCTGTCTCTGACTAGCAATACCAATAACACACATGCCCACCAAATTTGGTTCATTTTCGTGAATGTTTGTGTCAACCACAACAGATAACGTGCTGCTAGGTGGCGCTATAGAGTCCCTAAGCCACACCCTTGGCTAGAGCTCTGTCTCTGACTAGCAATAGCAATAACACACATGCCCACCAAATTTGGTTCATTTTCGTGAATGTTTGTGTCAACCACAACAGATAACGTGCTGCTAGGTGGCGCTATAGAGTCCCAAAGCCACACCCTAGGCCAGAGCTCTGTCTCTGACTAGCAGAAGCAATTCCACATATAGCTGCCAAATTACATCCAATTCAAAACCTTTTTTCTGCCTATAACACCAACTTCCTGTTTCTGAATAAAACGCCATAATTCAAACCTTCGCCATTTCGATATACTTTTGAAATTCAAAAATCTGGTCGCAATTCCTCTCATGCAACCCCTCAAGATCATTTTAGTGCTTATTTGACATGATTTCGATAAACCGTGTAGGAGAAGTGTTTCAAAATACGTGATGTGCAAAAATCATAATCATAATCATAACTCAAATTCTTTAAAGATTTACTATATTGTTTAAATGTAAAAGTTGTTCAGATTAATACAACACATATGCCCACCAAATTTGGTTCATTTTCGTGCATGTATGTGTGAACCACAACAGAAACCGCGCTAGGTGGCGCTATAGAATCCCTGAGCCACACCCTAGACCAAAACTCTGTGTCTGAGTTTCGATTGCAATTCTACAAATGGCTGCCAAATTACAAGAGTTTTAGAGCATGCCAAGTTGGTGAAAAAAAAAAACAGGTAAGGAGGAAAAAACTATAATAAATATAGCCGCAAGCGGCGATGGCGGGCCCGAGCACCTGCGGTGCGGACCCGTGACATTTCGGAATCTATCAAAGCAACATGTGTGGGTTGGTGTGCATGTGCATGAGCAACACACATGCCCACTAAATGTGGTTAATTTTCGTGAATGTATGTGTCAACCACAACAGACAACACGCTAGGTGGCGCTATAGAGTCCCTAAGCCACACCCTAGGCCTGAGCTCCGTCTCTGACTAGCGATAGCAATACGAAAAAAGTCCACTAAATTTGGTTCATTTTCGTGAATTATGTGTCAACCTCAACAAACTATACACTAGGTGGCGCTGTAGAATCCCTAAGCCACACCCTAGGCCAGAGCTCTGTCTCTGACTAGTGATAGCAATAACACACAAGTCCACCAAATTTGGTTCATTTTCTTCAATGTACTGTATGTGTCAACCACAACAAACAATGTGCTAGGTGGCGCTATAGAGTCCCTAAGCCAAACCTTGGGCCAAAGCTCTGTCTGACTGGCAGTAGCAATAACACACAAGTCCACCAAATTTGGTTCATTTTCGTGGATGTATGTGTCAACCACAACAGACAACGTGCTGCTAGGTGGCGCTATAGAGTCCTTAAGCCACACCTTAGGCCAGCGCTCTGTCTCAGAGTAGCAGTAGCAATTCAACATGTAGCTGCCAAATTACAACCAAATTAGTCACTGTTTTCTGCCTATAACACCAACTTCCTGTTTCTTTAATAAGACGCCATAATTCAAACCTTCGCCATTTCAATATACTTTTGAAATTCAAAAATCTGGTCGCAATTTCTCTTGGGCAACCCCTCAAGATCATTTTACTGCTGAAATGACATGATTTCGATAAACCGTCTAGGAGGAGTGTTTCAAAATACATGATGTGCAAAAATCATAATCATAATCATAACTCAAATTCTTCTAATATTTACTATAGAGTATAAATGTAAAAGTTGTTCAGATTAATAGAACACACATGCCCACCAAATCTGGGCCATTTTCGTGAATGCGTGTGTCAACCACAACAGACAGCGCGATAGGTGGCGCTATAGAGTCCCTGAGCCACACCCTAGGCCAGAGCTCAGTCTCTGAGTAGTTTTACCAATTCCACACGTATCTGCCAAATTTCAAGAGTTTTAGAGCATGCCAAGTTGGTGAAAAAGGGCCAAAAGGCCGTGGGACAGGTAAGGAGGAAAAAACTATAATAATAATAATAATAATAATAATAATAATAATAATAATAATAATCTGAGCAAAAACAATAGGGCCTTGCACCTACGGTGCAGCCACTTTCAGTGGCCGCACCTCGGTGCTCGGGCCCTAATAATAATAAATATAGCCGCAAGCGGCGATGGCGGGCCCGAGCACCTGCGGTGCGGAGACCTGTGAGATTTCGGAATCTAACAAAGCAACATGTGCGTGTTGGTGGGCATGTGCATGAGCAACACACATGCCCACCAAATTCGGTCAAGTTTCCTGAATGTATGTGTCAGCCACAACAGACAACATGCTAGGTAGCGCTATAGAGTCCCTAAGCCACAGAGCTCTATCTCTGACTATCGATAGCAATAACGCACAAGCCCACCAAATTTGGTTCATTTTCGTGAATGCGTGTGTCAACCACAACAGACAATGCACTAGGTGGCGCTATACAGTCCCTAAGACAACCTTGGCCAGAGCGATGTCTCTGAATAAGTATAGCAATAACACACATGCCCACCAAATTTGGTTCATTTTCGTGAATGTATGTGTCAACCACAACAGACAATGCGTTAGGTGGCGCTCTAGAGTCCCTAAGCCACACTCTAGGCCAGAGCTCTGTCTCTGACTAGTGGTAGCAATAACACACAAGCCCACCACATTTGATTAATTTTCGTGAATGTATGTGACAACTACAACAGCCTATATGCTAGGTGGCGCTATAGAGTCCCTAAGCCACACCCTTGGCTAGAGCTCTGTCTCTGACTAGCAATAGCAATAACACACATGCCCACCAAATTTGGTTCATTTTTGTGAATGTATGTGTCAACCACAACAGATAACGTGCTGCTAGGTGGCGCTATAGATTCCCTAAGCCACACCCTTGGCTAGAGCTCTGTCTCTGACTAGCAATAGCAATAACACACATGCCCACCAAATTTGGTTCATTTTCGTGAATGTTTGTGTCAACCACAACAGATTACGTGCTGCTAGGTGGCGCTATAGAGTCCCTATGCCACACCCTAGGCCAAAGCTCTGTCTCTGACTAGCCACAGCAATAACACACAAGTCCACCAAATTTGGTTAATTTTCGTGAATGTTTGTGTCAACCACAACAGATAACGTGCTGCTAGGTGGCGCTATAGAGTCCCAAAGCCACACCTTAGGCCAGAGCCCTGTCTCTGACTAGCAGAAGCAATTCCACATGTAGCTGCCAAATTACATACAATTCCTAACCTTTTTTCTGCCTATAACACCAACTTCCTGTTTCTTAATAAAACGCCATAATTCAAACCTTCGCCATTTCAATATACTTCAAAAATTCAAAAATCTGGTCGCAATTCCTCTCGGGCAACCCCTCAAGATCATTTTAGTGCTTATATGACATGATTTCGATAAACCGTCTAGGAGAAGTATTTCAAAATACGTGATGTGCAAAAATCATAATCATAATCATAACTCAAATTCTTCTAAGATTCACTATATAGTTTGAATGTAAAACTTGTTCAGAATAATACAACACACATGTCCACCAAATTTGGTTCATTTCCGTGAATGTATGTGTCAACCACAGTAGACGGCGCGCTAGGTGGCGCTATAGAGTCCCTGAGCCACACCCTAGGCCACAGCTCTGTGTCTGAGTATCAAATGCAATTCTACATATGCCAGCTAAATTGCAAGAGTTTTAGAGCATGCCAAGTTGGTGAAAAATGTTACTGGTAAGATAATTATACTATAATAATAATAAGAAGAAATATAGCCGCAAGCGGCGATGGCGGGCCCGAGCACCTGCGGTGCGGAGACCTGTGACATTTCGGAATCTAACAAAGCAACATGTGCGTGTTGGTGGGCATGTGCATGAGCAACACACATGCCCACCAAATTTGGTCAATTTTCCTGAATGTATGTGTCAACCACAACAGACAACACGCTAGGTGGCGCTATAGAGTCCCTAAGCCACACCCTAGGCCAGAGCTCTATCTCTGACTATCGATAGCAATAACGCACAAGCCCACCAAATTTGGTTCATTTTCGTGAATGTGTGTGTCAACCACAACACACAATGCGCTAGGTGGCGCTATACGGTCCATAAGACACCCTTGGCCAGATCGTGTCTCTGAATAGCTATAGCAATAACACATATGCTAACCAAATTTGGTTCATTTTCGTGAATGTATGTGTCAATCACAACAGACAATGCACTAGGTGGCGCTATAGAGTCCCTAAGCCACACCCTCAGCCAGAGCTCTGTCTCTGAATAGCGATGGCAATAACACATGTGCCCACCAAATTTGGTTCATTTTCGTGAATGTATGTTTCAACCACAACAGACAACGCACTAGGTGGCGCTATAGAGTCCCTAAGCCACACCCTAGGCCAAAGCTCTGTCTCTGACTAGCGATAGCAATAACACATAAGTCCACCAAATTTGGTTCATTTTCGTGAATGTTTGTGTCAACCACAACAGATAACGTGCTACTAGGTGGCGCTATAGAGTCCCTAAGCCACACCTTAGGCCAGAGCTCTGTCTCTGACTAGCGATAGCAATAAGACATAAGTCCACCAAATTTGGTTCATTTTCGTGAATGTTTGTGTCAACCACAACAGATAATGTGCTACTAGGTGGCGCTATAGAGTCCCGAAGCCACACCTTAGGCCAGAGCTCTGTCCCTGACTAGCAGATGCAATTCCATGTGTAGCTGCCAAATTACATACAATTCCTAACCTTTTTTCTGCCTATAACACCAACTTCCTGTTTCATAATAAGACGCCATAATTCAAACCTTCGCCATTTCGATATGCTTCGAAAATTCAAAAATCTGTTCGCAATTCCTCTCGGGCAACCCCTCAAGATCATTTTACTGCTCATATGACATGATTTCGATAAACCGTCTAGGAGAAGTGTTTCAAAATACATGATGTGCAAAAATCATAATCATAATCATAACTCAAATTTGTTTAAGATTCACTATGTAGTGTAAATGTAAAAGTTGTTCAGAATAATACAACACACATGTCCACCAAATTTGGTTCATTTCCGTGAATGTATGTGTCAACCACAACAGACAGCGCCGTAGGTGGCGCTATAGAGTCCCTGAGCCACACCCTAGGCCAGGGCTCTGTCTCTGAGTATCAAATGCAATTCTACATATGCCTGCCAAATTACAAGAGTTTTGGTTTATGCCAAGTTGGTGAAACGGCCAAACGGGCTAAGAGGAAGAGAGAATAATAATAAATATAGCCGCAAGCGGCGATGGCGGGCCCGAGCACCAGCGGTGCGGAGACCTGTGAGATTTTGAAATCTAACAAAGCAACATGTGCGTGTTGGTGGGCATGTGCATGAGCAACACACATGCCCACCAAATTTGGTCAATTTTCCTGAATGTATGTGTCAGCCACAACAGACAATATGCTAGGTAGCGCTATAGAGTCCCTAAGCCACACCCTAGACCAGAGCTCTATCTCTGACTATCGATAGCAATAACGCTAGACAGACACAGACAGAGGGGGTAGAGACAAATGGATCAATAGAATAGAATATACACTTTTTTGATCCCGTGAGGGAAATTTATTTCTCTGCATGTAACCCAATTTAACCAAATTAGTGAACACACACAGCACACAGTGAACACACAGTGAGGTGAATCACACACTGACCCAGAGCAGTGAGCTGCCTGCCCAACCAGCGGTGCTGGGGGAGCAGTGAGGGGATAGGTGCCTTGCTCAAGGGCACTTTAGTGGTGGACTGGTTGGCGATTGAACCGGCAACCTTCCAGTTACAAGCCCCAAGCCCTAACCAGTAGGCCACGGCTGCCCAGAGGGAAGGAGGGAGGGAGGAAAGAGGGAGGGAGGGAGGGAGTGTGTGTGTGTGTGTGTGTGTGTGTGTGTGTGTGTGTGTGTGTGTGTGTGTGTGTGTGTGTGTGTGTGTGTGTGTGTGTGTGTGTGTGTGTGTGTGTGTGTGTGTGTGTGTGTGTGTGCGCGTTTGTGTGCGCGTTTGTGTGTGTCTGTGTGCGCGCGCGCGTGCGTGCGTGAGAGAGAGAGAGAATGACGGGGGAGGGGTGAGAGAGTGTCTGTGAGTCTGTGTAGAGAATTAGCAGGGGACGAGAGAGACATGCAGCTGAGAGAGAGAGCACCTACTCCTGCTCAGCTAAATGGATGGAGTATATGACACATGCAAACACAAATAAACCTAAATACTCACTTACTGTGAACATGGCTAAAGTCAAAATTTCAAAATTGCAGCATAGGTTGATATGATTATAATTATTCGTCAACTCGCTTCAAAATATTTTAGATAAAGCTGTGTCCACCACAATCATTAATGCACTTTCAAAAAACACAAACAACACCAAATTCAAAACTTTGCATATGACTGTCACTACAAACACACTAACTAATACTCCATCAAATTTCATCCAAATTAGTCACTGTTTTCTACCTATAACACCAACTTTTTGTTTCTTTTACAAGACACCTAGATTCAAACCTTCGCCATTTCAATATACTTTTGTATACTTTTATTTAATATACTATATCAGAGCAGTGAGCTGCCTGCCCAACCAGCGGCACTCAGGGAGCAGTCAGGGGTTAGGTGCCTTGCTCAAGGGCACTTCAGCTGTGGACTGGTCAGGGATCGAACCGGCAATCCTCCAGCTACAAGCCCCAACCCCTAACCAGTAGGCCACGGTTGCCCAGAGGGAAGGAGGGAGTGTGTGTGTGTGTGTGTGTGTGTGTGTGTGTGTGTGTGTGTGTGTGTGTGTGTGTGTGTGTGTGTGTGTGTGTGTGTGTGTGTGTGTGTGTGTGTGTGTGTGTGTGTGTGTGTGTGTGTGTGTGTGTGTGTGTGTGTGTGTGTGTGTCTGTCTGTCTGTCTGTCTGTCTGTCTGTGTGGAAAGAACGGGGGAGGGGAAGCAATGCAGCTGTGAGAGAGAGAGAGAGAGAGAGACCCACAGACAGATGGGGTGGAGACAAATGGATCAATAGAATAGAATATATACTTTTTTGATCCCGTGAGGGAAATTCATTTCTCTGCATGTAACCCAATTTAACCAAATTAGTGAACATACACAGCACACAGCGAACACACAGTGAGGTGAATCACACACTGACCCAGAGCAGTGAGCTGCCTGCCCAACCAGCGGTGCTGGGGGAGCAGTGAGGGGTTAGGTGCCTTCCCCAAGGGCACCTTAGTGGTGAACTGGTCGGGGATTGAACAGGCAACCCTCCAGTTACAAGCCCCAAGCCCTAACCAGTAGGCCACAGCTGCCCAGAGGGAGGGAGGGAGGGAGGGTGTGTGTGTGTGTGTGTGTGTGTGTGTGTGTGTGTGTGTGTGTGTGTGTGTGTGTGTGTGTGTGTGTGTGTGTGTGTGTGTGTGTGTGTGTGTGTGTGTGTGTGTGTGTGTGTGTGTGTGTGTGTGTGTGTCTGTGTGTGTCTGTGTGTGTGTCTGTGTAGCCGCGCGTGTGTCAATGTGTATGTGCTAATAAGAGAGTGCGTGCGTGTGTGAGCTGCAGGAGAGAGGGGAAGGAGAGAGACCTCCAGCTGAGAGACAGACAAAGAAGGGCAGAGAGGGGGGCGATAGCAAAAAGCCCACCATGGGCAAATTTGAAATAAACAAATAACTCACTTTCTGTCAACATGGTTAAAGTCAAAATTACAGCATAGGTTGATATGAATATGACTATTCGTATACTTGCTTCAAAATATTTTAGGTGAAACTATGTGTCAACTACGATCATTAATGTGCTATTGAGTGACACAATCAACACCACATTGAACAACATCAAAACTTGTATATGACTGTCACTACAAACACACTAACTAATACTCCATTAAATTTCATCCAAATTAGTCACTGTTTTCTGCCTATAACACCAACTTTTTGTTCCTTTTATAAGACACCTAGGTTCAAACCTTCGCCATTTCGATATACTTTTGAAATTCAAAATTCTGGTCGCAATTTCTCTTGGGCAACCCCTCAAGATCATTTTACTGATGAAATGACATAATTTCGATAATCCGTCTAGGAGAAGTATTTCAAAATGCATGATGTGCAAAAATCAGAAAATCTCATATAATTCAAATTCTTTTAATATTTACTATATAGTTTAAATGTAAAACTTGTTCAGATTCATACAACACACATGTCCACCAAATTTGGTTCAATTCCGTGAATGTATGTGTCAACAACAACAGACAGCGCGCTAGGTGGCGCTATAGAGTCCCTGAGCCACACCCTAGGCCAGAGGTCTGTCTCTCAGTAGAGGCATCAATTCTACAGCTAGCTGCCAAATTTCAAGAGTTTTAGAGCATGCCAAGTTAGTGAAAAAGGGCAAAAAAGTTAAGGGTAAGAGGAATAGAAGTATAATAATAATAATAATAATAAATATAGCCGCAAGCGGCGATGGCGGGCCCGAGCACCTGCGGTGCGGAGACCTGTGACATTTCGGAATCTAACAAAGCAACATGTGCGTGTTGGTGGGCATGTGCATGAGCAACACACATGCCCACCAAATTTGGTCAATTTTCCTGAATGTATGTGTCAACCACAACAGACAACATGCTAGGTGGCGCTATAGAGTCCCTAAGCCACACCCTAGGCCAGAGCTCTATCTCTGACTATCGATAGCAATAACGCACAAGTCCACCAAATTTGGTTCATTTTCATGAACGTGTGTGTCAACCACAACAGACAATGCGCTAGGTGGCGCTATACAGTCCATAAGACACCCTTGGCCAGAGCGCTGTCTGTGAATAGCTATAGCAATAACACACATGCTTACCAAATTTGGTTCATTTTCGTGAATGTATGTGTCAACCACAACAGACAATGCACTAGGTGGCGCTATAGAGTCCCTAAGCCACACCCGAGGCCAGAGCTCTGTCTCTGAATAACTATAGCAATAACAAACATGTCCACCAAATTTGGTTCATTTGGGTGAATGTACGTGTCAACCACAACAGACAATGCGCTAGGTGGCGCTATAGAGTCCCTAAGCCACACCCTAGGCCAGAGCTCTATCTCTGACTATCGATAGCAATAACGCACAAGCCCAGCAAATTTGGTTCATTTTCGTGAATGTGTGTGTCAACCACAACAACCAATGCGCTAGGTGGCGCTATGCAGTCCCTAAGACACCCTTGGCCAGAGCGCTGTCTCTGAATAGCTATAGCAATAACACATATGCCAACCAAATTTGGTTCATTTTCGTGAATGTATGTCAACCACAAAAGACAATGCACTACGTGGCGCTATAGAGTCCCTAAGCCACACTCGAGGCCAGAGCTCTGTCTCTGAATTACTTAATCAATAACACACATGCCCACCAAATTTGGTTCATTTGGGTGAATGTACGTGTCAACCACAACAGACAATGCATTAGGTGGCGCTCTAGAGTCCCCAAGCCACACTCTAGGCCAGAGCTCTGTCTCTGACTACCGATAGCAATAACACACAAGCCCACCAAATTTGGTTAATTTTCTTGAATGTTTGTGTCAACCACAACAGACAACGCACTAGGTGGCGCTATAGAGTCCCTACAACACACCCTATGCCAAAGCTCTGTCTCTGACTAGCCATAGCAATAACACACAAGTCCACCAAATTTGGTTAATTTTCGTAAATGTTTGTGTCAACCACAACAGATAACGTGCTGCTAGGTGGCGCTATAGAGTCCCAAAGCCACACCTTACGCCAGAGCTCTGTCTCTGACTAGCAGAAGCAATTCCACATGTAGCTGCCAAACTACATCCAATTTACAACCTTTTTTCTGCCTATAACACCAACTTCCTGTTTCTTAATAAAACGCCATAATTCAAACCTTCGCCATATCGATATACTTTTGAAATTCAAAAATCTGGTCGCAATTCCTCTCGGGCAACCCCTCAAAATCATTTTAGTGCTTATATGACATGATTTCGAGAAACCGTCTAGGAGAAGTGTTTCAAAATATGTGATGTGCAAAAATCATAATCATAATCATAACTCAAATTCTTCTAAGATTTACTATATCGTTAAAATGTAAAAGTTGTTCAGATTAATACAACACATATGCTTACCAAATTTGGTTCATTTTCGTGCATGTATGTGTCAACCACAACAGAAACCGCGCTAGGTGGCGCTATAGAGTCCCTGAGCCACACCCGTTGCCAGAGCTTTGTCTCTGAGTAGCGTTACCAATTCCACATCTAACTGCCGAATTTCAAGAGTTTTAGAGCATGCCAAGTTGGTGAAAAAAGGCCAAACATGACCTGTAAGAGGAAGTCACGGGAATAATAATAATAATCTGAGCAGAAGCAATAGGGCCTTGCACCTACGGTGCAGCCGCTGCTTCAGCGGCCGCACCTCGGTGCTCGGGCCCTAATAATAATCTGAGCAAAAACAATAGGGCCTTGCACCTACGGTGCAGCCACTTTCAGTGGCCGCACCTCGGTGCTCGGGCCCTAAATATAGCCGCAAGCGGCGATGGCGGGCCCGAGCACCTGCGGTGCGGAGACATGTGACATTTCGGAATCTAACAAAGCAACATGTGCGTGTTGGTGGGCATGTGCATGAGCAACACACATGCCCACCAAATTTGGTCAATTTTCCTGAATGTATGTGTCAACCACAAAAGACAACACGCTGGGTGGCGCTATAGAGTTCCTAAGCCACACCCTAGGCCAGAGCTCTATCTCTGACTATCGATAGCAATAACGCACAAGCCCACCAAATTTGGTTCATTTTCGTGAATGTGTGTGTCAACCACAACAGACAATGCGCTAGGTGGTGTTATACAGTCCCGAAGACACCCTTGGCCAGAGTGCTGTCTCTGAATAGCTATAGCAATAACACATGCCAACCAAATTTGGATCATTTTTGTGAATGTATGTGTCAACCACAACAGACAATGCACTAGGTGGCGCTATAGAGTCCCTAAGCCACACCCGAGGCCAGAGCTCTGTCTCTGAATAACTATAGCAATAACACACATGCCCACCAAATTTGGTTAATTTGGGTGAACGTACACAGACAATGCGCTAGGTGGCGCTATAGAGTCCCTAAGCCACACCCTAGGGCAGAGCTCTATCTCTGACTATCGATAGCAATAACGCACAAGCCCACCAAATTTGGTTCATTTTCGTGAATGTGTGTGTCAACCACAACAAACAATGCGCTAGGTGGCGTTATACAGTCCCGAAGACACCCTTGGCCAGAGTGCTGTCTCTGAATAGCTATAGCAATAACACATATGCCAACCAAATTTGGTTCATTTTTGTGAATGTATGTGTCAACCACAACAGACAATGCACTAGGTGGCGCTATAGAGTCCTTAAGCCACACCCGAGGCCAGAGCTCTGTCTCTGAATAACTATAGCAATAACACACATGCCCATAAAATTTGGTTCATTTTGGTGAATGTACGTGTCAACCACAACAGACAATGCATTAGGTGGCGCTCTAGAGTCCCTAAGCCACACTCTAGGCCAGAGCTCTGTCTCTGACTACCGATAGCAATAACACACAAGCCCACCAAATTTGGTTAATTTTGGTGAATGTTTGTGTCAACCACAACAGACAACGCACTAGGTGGCGCTATAGAGTCCCTACGCCACACCCTCTGCCAAAGCTCTGTCTCTGACTAGCCATAGCAATAACACACAAGTCCACCAAAGTTGGTTCATTTTGGTGAATGTACGTGTCAACCACAATATATAATGTGCTGCTAGGTGGCGCTATAGAGTCCCAAAGCCACACCTTAGGCCAGAGCTCTGTCTCTGACTAGCTGAAGCAATTCCACATGTAGCTGCCAAATTACATCCAATTCATAATCTTTTTTCTACCTATAACACCAACTTCCTGTTTCTCAATAAAACACCATAATTCAAACCTTCGCCATTTCGATATACTTTTGAAATTCAAAAATCTGGTCGCAATTCCTCTCGGGCAACCCCTCAAGATCATTTTAGTGCTTATATGACATGATTTCGATAAACCGTCTAGGAGAAGTGTTTCAAAATACATGATGTGCAAAATTCATAATCATAACCATAACTCAAATTCTTCGAATATTTGCTATAGAGTGTAAATGTAAAAATTGTTTAGATTAATACAACACACATGCCCACCAAATCTGGGCCATTTTCGTGAATGCATGTGTCAACCACAACAGACAGCGTGATAGGTGGCGCTATAGAGTCCCTGAGCCACGCCCTAGGCCAAAGCTCTGTCTCTGAGTTTCGATTGCAATTCTACAAATGGCTGCCAAATTACAAGAGTTTTAGAGCATGCCAAGTTGGTGAAAAAAAAAAAACAGGTAAGACGGAAAAAGAATAATAATAATAATCTGAGCAGAAACAATAGGGCCTTGCACCTACGGTGCAGCCACTTTCAGTGGCCGCACCTCGGTGCTCGGGCCCTAAATATAGCCGCAAGCGGCGATGGCGGGCCCGAGCACCTGCGGTGCGGAGACCTGTGACATTTCGGAATCTAACAAAGCAACATGTGCGTGTTGGTGGGCATGTGCATGAGCAACACACATGCCCACCAAATTTGGTCAATTTTCCTGAATGTATGTGTCAACCACAACAGACAACACGCTAGGTGGCGCTATAGAGTCCCTAAGCCACACCCCAGGCCAGAGCTCTATCTCTGACTATCGATAGCAATTACGCACAAGCCCACCAAATTTGGTTCATTTTCGTGAATGTGTGTCAAACACAACAGACAATGCGCTAGGTGGCGTTATACAGTCCCTAAGACACCCTTGGCCAGATCGCTGTCTCTGAATAGCTATAGCAATAACACACATGCCCACCAAATTTGGTTCATTTTCGTGAATGTATGTGTCAACCACAACAGACAATGCGCTAGGTGGGCTCTAGAGTCCCTAAGCCACACTCTAAGCCAGAGCTCTGTCTCTGACTAGTGGTAGCACTTACACCAGATAACCAGTGTGTTGATTGGTGTACTGTAAATCATGCATCTGTAAGGCTTACATCAATATCTTTGCTTCAGATCATTGAATTCATAAAACCTGTTGCTGTATTTAATGTGTGTGTGTGTGTCTTGATGTAAACAAAACATAACTAAGTCATGATTGTTTGACTTTTCTGTATTCTGGTTATTACATGCTATTCCAACCAAGCATTTTTGTGAGGATAAGAACTTGGGTCTGGATTAGTCAGTCCCCAATTCAATCACTAAAAATGACTTAACCTGAATAAAATCATCATACACATGACTTTTTCTTTACCTTTTACTTTACATCACACTGTCATTCTTGACCGACTCATGGCAAATCTGGCCATTCATTTTCATGTGGATCAAGGAAGGGAGAGAGAGTGTGTGTGTATATGTGTGTGTGTGTGTGTGTGTGTGTCTGTGTGGAAAGAACGGGGGAGGGGGAACAATGCAGCTGAGAGAGAGAGAGAGAGAGAGAGAGAGAGAGAGAGAGAGAGAGAGAGAGAGAGAGAGAGAGACAGAGGGGGTAGAGACAAATGGATCAATAGAATATACACTTTTTTGATCCCGTGAGAGAAATTAATTTCTCTGCATGTAACCCAATTTAACCGAATTAGTGAACACACACAGCACACAGTGAACACACAGTGAGGTGAATCACACACTGACCAGCGGTGCTGGGAGAGCAGTGAGAGGTTGTGTGTGTGTGTGTGTGTGTGTGTGTGTGTGTGTGTGTGTGTGTGTGTGTGTGTGTGTTTGTGTGTGTGTGTGTGTGTGTGTGTGTGTGAGTGAGTGAGTGAGGAGAGTGTGTGTGTGTGAGTGAGAGTGTGTGTGTGTGTGAGTGAGTGATTGAGTGACCAGGAGTCCCATTTGGGTCACGGACCGCAGGTGCTTGGGCCCATCAATGCCCCTTGCGGCCTTTTTGTGTCTTAAAAGACACCCCAATTCAAACATTCACCATTCAATATACTTCACAATTCCTCTTGGGCAACCCCTCAAGATCATTTTACTGCTGATATGATATGATTCGATAAACCCTTGGTTTGATTCGATAAACCGTCTAAGTGTTTCAAAATACATGACTTTACTGTATTCTGGTTATTACATGCCATTCCAACCAAGCATTTTTACGAGGATTAGAACTTGGGTCTGACTTAGTCACTCCCCAATTCAATCACAAAAATGACTTAACCTGAGTAAAATCTTCATACACATGATCTTTTCTTTACCTTTTACTTTGCATCACACTGTCATTCTTGACTCTGTGTGTGTGTGTGTGTGTGTGTGTGTGTGTGTGTGTGTGTGTCTGTGTCTGTGTCTGTGTCTGAGTCTCTGTGTAGCAAGCGGGGGAGGTTAGAGAGACATCCAGGCCATCCTTAAAAATATTCTTGTTTGCCGTAACCCGACCGACCCTGCCAATATAGGGCCGACCCAAATATTTGTTTTTTTCCCTCTCTAGTCCGACCGACTTGCCGGTTGCAAATTGCGTTAAGACCGACCGATTTTTTTTTTTTAATTAGGCCTATTTTTCTTCAAACACCCAATACAAATGCAATACAATAATATTATATTTTCCTAAGTATTGTGAATACAAATTGCCGACATACAAACGTAGGCTGCGTTCTTTCTTCCAAATAAAAACCTGTGGTGTCATATGTTTATGTTTGTCATGCGCTACAGGCTGCTTCCAGTCTCATTCACTGCCAGTGGTTCGCGCTTGACTGTTGCCTAATAGCTGCGGCTGTAGCCAAGAAATGTTCGCGGTCAACGTCAAAACTTATACTAGTTCGGGCACTATTATCCACCTGAAAACGCATTAAACACTTGAACATTTAGATGACTTGGCACGAAGTTATGTCCAGATATTTTCTCGGACCCATCCCTTCTCCCCATTCGTGTAACGGTGACCGTGTCAACAGACTTAAATGAGACCTTAAGGTTTTGGTGGAGGAAACTAAAAAAATTGAGGACGTGCCAGCATTAAGTGGTTTCTTTTGGATTGAAACATTTAAGTGACCTGTTAAGGGATCGTTCTACTACAGGCTAGCAAGGACAGCTATTCTTCAAGTGGTTAAGAACTAGCTACTGGTGGAGAAAAGAAAGCAACGTAATGTCTCTGATTTGTAGGTTGCATTGACACGTCGTAGCGGTGGATGCAAGTAAACCAATCTAGTTACCAGTAAAATCATTGAAATGAACATATTATTTTTTTCATAATATATTTTCATATGATATATTTTTTGTTTACTTCTCTGACAGTAGGCTACAGCATATTTAAAGCTATAGCCCACATTTTAGTCAAGTCAAGTTTATTTGAATAGCACATTTTATACACAGGTCATTCAATGTGCTTTAGACACAAAGCAAATAGTAACAAATAAGAGCAGAGAAGGGCAATATAGTCAAAGAATAATTAAAAAGGTAAAGATCATTATAAAGCAAGAATTTAAGCAAGAGTGTTTGTGTGTTGTTACAACAAATTGGATCTAGTCATAGGTGTGCAGATAACATACGGTTAATGCACCCTCTATAAAGTATACTGATTTTTGTTAAGTCACGTTCAGAAATATAACTATATTGCCAAAAGTGTTGGGTCACCTGCCTTGACCCCCATATGAACTTCAGTCACATCCTATTCTTAATCCATATGACATTGGTCCACCTTTTGCAGCTACAGTATAAGAGCTTTGACTCTTCTGGGAAGGCTTTCCAAGGTTTAGGAGTGTTTATTGGCATTTTTGACCATTCTTTCAGAAACGCATTTGTGAAGTCACACACTGATGTTGGACGAGGAGACTGGCTCTCAGTCCCCTTTAATTCATCCCAACGGTGTTCTATTGGGTTGAGGTCAGGTGCAGGCCAGTCAAGTTCTTCCACACCAAACTCTGTCATCCATGTCTGTATGGACCTTGCTTGGTGCACGGGTACACAGTCATGCATATACCTTGTGGAAAGCCTTCCTAGAAGAGTTGAAGCTGTTATAGCTGCAAAGACTGGACCAACGTCATATTAAACCCTATGGATTAAGAATAGGATGTGACTGAAGTTCATATGGGGGTCAAGGCCGGTGACCCAATACTTTTGGCAATATAGTGTCGTGTGTGTGTGTGTATGTACATATATATATATAACATGCAAATGTTTTTAAATTCATACCAACAAAATCGCCGTGACCAAAAATGTCCTTTTTTTTTTTACCTTGAATCTTAAAAAAAAAAATATTTGCCTACCTACCGACCCAATTATTTTTGGGGGGGGCTGTTACTGCAAACAAAGATATTTTTAAGGATGGCCCCAGCTGGGAGAGAGGGGGGTCATGGGGCTAAGACAGTAGTTCTGTGTGTAACACGCGCGGGCAGAAAGGAGCGGATAGGAGAGACCATAGTCATATGAAAACCTGAATAACTCACTTTCTGTTAATGTGGCTAACGCCAAAATTTCAGCATAGGTTCATATGAGTATTAATATTTGTAAACTCACTTCATAATATTTTAGGTAAAACTATGTGTCAACCATGATCATTAATACACTATTGAGTGACAGAATTAATGCCACATCAAAACTTGTATATGACTGTGACTACAAACACACTAACTAATACTCCACTTAATTTGATCCAAATTAGTCACTGTTTTCTGCCTATAACGCCAACTTCCTGTTTCTTTTACAAGACGCCTGGATTCAAACCTTCGCCATTTCAATATACTTTTGAAATTCAAAAATCTGGTCGCAATTTCTCTTGGGCAACCCCTCAAGATCATTTTACTGCTGAAATGACATAGTTTCGATAAACCGTCTAGGAGAAGTATTTCAAAATACATGATGTGCAAAAATCAGAAAATCTCACATAATTCAAATTCTTTTAATATTCACTATATAGTTTAAATGTAAAACTTGTTCAGAATAATGCAACACACATGTCCACCAAATTTGGTTCATTTCCGTGAATGTATGCGTCAACCACAGTAGACGGCGCGCTAGGTGGCGCTATACAGTCCCTGAGCCACACCCTAGGCCAAACATTTGTCTCTAAGTACAGTTAACAATTCCACATCTAGATGCCAAATTACAAGAGTTTTAGTGCATGTCAAGTTGGTGAAAAAGGGCGAAAAAGTTAAGAGTAAGAGGAATAGAAGTATAATAATAATAATAATAATCTGAGCAAAAACAATAGGGCCTTGCACCTACGGTGCAGCCACTTTCAGTGGCCGCACCTCGGTGCTCGGGCCCTAATAATAATAATAATAATCTGAGCAAAAACAATAGGGCCTTGCACCTACGGTGCAGCCACTTTCAGTGGCCGCACCTCGGTGCTCGGGCCCTAATAATCTGAGCAAAAACAATAGGGCCTTGCACCTACGGTGCAGCCACTTTCAGTGGCCGCACCTCGGTGCTCGGGCCCTAAATATAGCCGCAAGCGGCGATGGCGGGCCCGAGCACCTGCGGTGCGGAGACCTGTGACATTTCGGAATCTAACGAAGCAACATGTGCGTGTCGGTGGGCATGTGCATGAGCAACACACATGCCCACCAAATTTGGTCAATTTTCTTGAATGTATGTGTCAACCACAACAGACAACACGCTAAGTGGCGCTATAGAGTCCCTAAGCCACACCTTAGGCCAAAGCTCTTTCTCTGACTATCGATAGCAATAACGCACAAGCCCACCAAATTTGGTTCATTTTCGTGAATGTGTGTGTCAACCGCAACAGACAATGCGCTAGGTGGCCATTCATTTTCAGGTGGTTCAAGGAAGGGAGAGAGTGTGTGTGTGTGTGTGTGTGTGTGTGTGTGTTTGTGTCTGTGTGGAAATAATGGGGGAGGGAGAAAAATGCGGGAGAGAGAGAGAGAGAGAGAGAGAGAGAGAGAGAGAGAGAGAGAGAGAGAGAGAAAGAGAAAGAGAGAGAGAGAGACAGACAGACAGACAGACAGACAGACAGACAGGGTAGAGACAAATGGAGCCATACAGTACAAAAAAATAGCGCACTCCGGGAGCAGTGAGGGGCTAGGTGCCTTGCTCAAGGGCACTTCAGCTGTGGACTAGTCGGGGATCGAACCGACAACCCTCCAGTTACAAGCCCCAAGCCCTAACCAGTAGGCCACGGCTGCCCCAAGTGTGTGTGTGTGTGTGTGTGTGTGTGTGTGTGTGTGTGTGTGTGTGTGTGTGTTTGTGTGTGTGTGTGTGTGTGTGTGTGTGTGTGTGTGTGTGTGTGTGTGTGTGTGTGTGTGTGTGTGTGTGTGTGTGTGTGTGTGTGTGTGTGTGAGACCAGGAGTCCCTAAGCCACACGCTAGGCCAGGGCTCTGTCTCAGACTAGAGGTGGCAACACACAAAGCCACCACATTTTTATGAGGATTAGAACTTGGGTCTTACTCAGTCAGTCCCCAATTCAATCACAAAAATGACTTAACCTGAATAAAATCTTTATACACATGATCTTTTTTTTACCTTTTACTTTGCATCACACTGTCATTCTTGACTCTGTGTGTGTGTGTGTGTGTGTGTGTGTGTGTCTGTGTCTGTGTCTGTGTCTGTGTCTCTGTGTGGAGAGCGGGGGAGGAGAGAGAGACATCCAGCTGGGAGAGAGGGGAAAGTGTGAATAACTGTGGGGGGAAGGAAAGAGACAAGGAGGTGGAGAGTGGGTGAGCCACAGTGAGGGAGCAGCTAGGTAGTTCTGTGTGTAACACGCGCGGGCAGCAAGGAGCGGATAGGAGAGACCATAGTCATATGAAAACCTAAATAACTCACTTTCTGTTAATGTGGTTTACGTCGAAATTGCAGCATAGGTTGATATGATTATTATTATTCATCAACTCGCTTCAAAATATTTTAGCTAAAACTGTGTCCACCACAATCATTAATGCGCTTTTAAAAATCACAAACAACACCAAATTCAAAACTTTGTATATGACTGTCACTACAAACACACTAACTAATACTCCATCAAATTTCATCCAAATTAGTCACTGTTTTCTGCCTATAACACCAACTTTTTGTTTCTTTTATAAGACACCTAGATTCAAACCTTCGCCATTTCGATATACTTTTGAAATTCAAAAATCTGGTCGCAATTCCTCTCGGGCAACCCCTCAAGATCATTTTAGTGCTTATATGACATGATTTCGATAAACCGTCTAGGAGAAGTGTTTCAAAATACATGATGTGCAAAATTCATAATCATAACCATAACTCAAATTCTTCGAATATTTACTATAGAGTGTAAATGTAAAAATTGTTTAGATTAATACAACACATGTGCCCACCAAATCTGGGCCATTTTCGTGAATGCATGTGTCAACCAAAACAGACAGCGTGATAGGTGGCGCTATAGAGTCCCTGAGCCACGCCCAAGGCCAAACCTCTGTCTCTGAGTTTCGATTGCAATTCTACAAATGGCTGCCAAATTACAAGAGTTTTAGAGCATGCCAAGTTGGTGAAAAAAAAAAAACAGGTAAGACGGAAAAAGAATAATAATAATAATAATAATAATCTGAGCAGAAACAATAGGGCCTTGCACCTACGGTGCAGCCACTTTCAGTGGCCGCACCTCGGTGCTCGGGCCCTAAATATAGCCGCAAGCGGCGATGGCGGGCCCGAGCACCTGCGGTGCGGAGACATGTGACATTTCGGAATCTAACAAAGCAACATGTGCGTGTTGGTGGGCATGTGCATGAGCAACACACATGCCCACCAAATTTGGTCAATTTTCCTGAATGTATGTGTCAACCACAAAAGACAACACGCTAGGTGGCGCTATAGAGTTCCTAAGCCACACCCTAGGCCAGAGCTCTATCTCTGACTATCGATAGCAATAACGCACAAGCCCACCAAATTTGGTTCATTTTCGTGAATGTGTGTGTCAACCACAACAGACAATGCGCTAGGTGGTGTTATACAGTCCCGAAGACACCCTTGGCCAGAGTGCTGTCTCTGAATAGCTATAGCAATAACACATGCCAACCAAATTTGGATCATTTTTGTGAATGTATGTGTCAACCACAACAGACAATGCACTAGGTGGCGCTATAGAGTCCCTAAGCCACACCCGAGGCCAGAGCTCTGTCTCTGAATAACTATAGCAATAACACACATGCCCACCAAATTTGGTTAATTTGGGTGAACGTACACAGACAATGCGCTAGGTGGCGCTATAGAGTCCCTAAGCCACACCCTAGGGCAGAGCTCTATCTCTGACTATCGATAGCAATAACGCACAAGCCCACCAAATTTGGTTCATTTTCGTGAATGTGTGTGTCAACCACAACAAACAATGCGCTAGGTGGCGTTATACAGTCCCGAAGACACCCTTGGCCAGAGTGCTGTCTCTGAATAGCTATAGCAATAACACATATGCCAACCAAATTTGGTTCATTTTTGTGAATGTATGTGTCAACCACAACAGACAATGCACTAGGTGGCGCTATAGAGTCCTTAAGCCACACCCGAGGCCAGAGCTCTGTCTCTGAATAACTATAGCAATAACACACATGCCCATAAAATTTGGTTCATTTTGGTGAATGTACGTGTCAACCACAACAGACAATGCATTAGGTGGCGCTCTAGAGTCCCTAAGCCACACTCTAGGCCAGAGCTCTGTCTCTGACTACCGATAGCAATAACACACAAGCCCACCAAATTTGGTTAATTTTGGTGAATGTTTGTGTCAACCACAACAGACAACGCACTAGGTGGCGCTATAGAGTCCCTACGCCACACCCTCTGCCAAAGCTCTGTCTCTGACTAGCCATAGCAATAACACACAAGTCCACCAAAGTTGGTTCATTTTGGTGAATGTACGTGTCAACCACAATATATAATGTGCTGCTAGGTGGCGCTATAGAGTCCCAAAGCCACACCTTAGGCCAGAGCTCTGTCTCTGACTAGCTGAAGCAATTCCACATGTAGCTGCCAAATTACATCCAATTCATAATCTTTTTTCTACCTATAACACCAACTTCCTGTTTGTCAATAAAACACCATAATTCAAACCTTCGCCATTTCGATATACTTTTGAAATTCAAAAATCTGGTCGCAATTCCTCTCGGGCAACCCCTCAAGATCATTTTAGTGCTTATATGACATGATTTCGATAAACCGTCTAGGAGAAGTGTTTCAAAATACATGATGTGCAAAATTCATAATCATAACCATAACTCAAATTCTTCGAATATTTGCTATAGAGTGTAAATGTAAAAATTGTTTAGATTAATACAACACACATGCCCACCAAATCTGGGCCATTTTCGTGAATGCATGTGTCAACCACAACAGACAGCGTGATAGGTGGCGCTATAGAGTCCCTGAGCCACGCCCTAGGCCAAAGCTCTGTCTCTGAGTTTCGATTGCAATTCTACAAATGGCTGCCAAATTACAAGAGTTTTAGAGCATGCCAAGTTGGTGAAAAAAAAAAAACAGGTAAGACGGAAAAAGAATAATAATAATAATCTGAGCAGAAACAATAGGGCCTTGCACCTACGGTGCAGCCACTTTCAGTGGCCGCACCTCGGTGCTCGGGCCCTAAATATAGCCGCAAGCGGCGATGGCGGGCCCGAGCACCTGCGGTGCGGAGACATGTGACATTTCGGAATCTAACAAAGCAACATGTGCGTGTTGGTGGGCATGTGCATGAGCAACACACATGCCCACCAAATTTGGTCAATTTTCCTGAATGTATGTGTCAACCACAAAAGACAACACGCTGGGTGGCGCTATAGAGTTCCTAAGCCACACCCTAGGCCAGAGCTCTATCTCTGACTATCGATAGCAATAACGCACAAGCCCACCAAATTTGGTTCATTTTCGTGAATGTGTGTGTCAACCACAACAGACAATGCGCTAGGTGGTGTTATACAGTCCCGAAGACACCCTTGGCCAGAGTGCTGTCTCTGAATAGCTATAGCAATAACACATGCCAACCAAATTTGGATCATTTTTGTGAATGTATGTGTCAACCACAACAGACAATGCACTAGGTGGCGCTATAGAGTCCCTAAGCCACACCCGAGGCCAGAGCTCTGTCTCTGAATAACTATAGCAATAACACACATGCCCACCAAATTTGGTTAATTTGGGTGAACGTACACAGACAATGCGCTAGGTGGCGCTATAGAGTCCCTAAGCCACACCCTAGGGCAGAGCTCTATCTCTGACTATCGATAGCAATAACGCACAAGCCCACCAAATTTGGTTCATTTTCGTGAATGTGTGTGTCAACCACAACAAACAATGCGCTAGGTGGCGTTATACAGTCCCGAAGACACCCTTGGCCAGAGTGCTGTCTCTGAATAGCTATAGCAATAACACATATGCCAACCAAATTTGGTTCATTTTTGTGAATGTATGTGTCAACCACAACAGACAATGCACTAGGTGGCGCTATAGAGTCCTTAAGCCACACCCGAGGCCAGAGCTCTGTCTCTGAATAACTATAGCAATAACACACATGCCCATAAAATTTGGTTCATTTTGGTGAATGTACGTGTCAACCACAACAGACAATGCATTAGGTGGCGCTCTAGAGTCCCTAAGCCACACTCTAGGCCAGAGCTCTGTCTCTGACTACCGATAGCAATAACACACAAGCCCACCAAATTTGGTTAATTTTGGTGAATGTTTGTGTCAACCACAACAGACAACGCACTAGGTGGCGCTATAGAGTCCCTACGCCACACCCTCTGCCAAAGCTCTGTCTCTGACTAGCCATAGCAATAACACACAAGTCCACCAAAGTTGGTTCATTTTGGTGAATGTACGTGTCAACCACAATATATAATGTGCTGCTAGGTGGCGCTATAGAGTCCCAAAGCCACACCTTAGGCCAGAGCTCTGTCTCTGACTAGCTGAAGCAATTCCACATGTAGCTGCCAAATTACATCCAATTCATAATCTTTTTTCTACCTATAACACCAACTTCCTGTTTCTCAATAAAACACCATAATTCAAACCTTCGCCATTTCGATATACTTTTGAAATTCAAAAATCTGGTCGCAATTCCTCTCGGGCAACCCCTCAAGATCATTTTAGTGCTTATATGACATGATTTCGATAAACCGTCTAGGAGAAGTGTTTCAAAATACATGATGTGCAAAATTCATAATCATAACCATAACTCAAATTCTTCGAATATTTGCTATAGAGTGTAAATGTAAAAATTGTTTAGATTAATACAACACACATGCCCACCAAATCTGGGCCATTTTCGTGAATGCATGTGTCAACCACAACAGACAGCGTGATAGGTGGCGCTATAGAGTCCCTGAGCCACGCCCTAGGCCAAAGCTCTGTCTCTGAGTTTCGATTGCAATTCTACAAATGGCTGCCAAATTACAAGAGTTTTAGAGCATGCCAAGTTGGTGAAAAAAAAAAAACAGGTAAGACGGAAAAAGAATAATAATAATAATCTGAGCAGAAACAATAGGGCCTTGCACCTACGGTGCAGCCACTTTCAGTGGCCGCACCTCGGTGCTCGGGCCCTAAATATAGCCGCAAGCGGCGATGGCGGGCCCGAGCACCTGCGGTGCGGACCCGTGACATTTGCGGAATCTAACAAAGCAACACGTACTTGTTGGTGGGAATGTGCATGAGCAACATACATGCCCACCAAATTTGGTTAATTTTCATCAATGTGTGTGTCAACCACAACAGACAACAAGCTAGGTGGCGCAATAGAGTCCCAAAGCCACACCCAAGGCCAGAGCTCTGTCTCTGACTAGTGGCAGCAATAACACACAAGCGTACCTAATTGTCGTGTATGTATGTGTCAACAATAATAGACAATGTACTAGGTGGCGCTATAGAGTCCCTAAGCCTCACCCTAGGCCAGAGCTCTATCCCTGACAAGCAGTAGCAATAGCACACATGCCCACCAAATGTGGTTCATTTTCGTGAATGTGTCAACCATAATGGACAATGTAGTAGGTGGCGCTATAGAGTCCCTAAGCCACACCCTAGGCCAGAGCTCTATCCCTGACTAGCAGTAGCAATAACACACATGCCCACCAAATGTGGTTAATTTTTGTGAATGTATCAACCACAACAGACAATGCGCTAGGTGGCGCTATAGAGTCCCTAAGCCACACCCTAGGCCAGAGCTCTGTTTCTGACTTGCAGCAGTAATAACACACAAGCTCCCCAAATTTGATTCATTTTCGTGAATGTATGTCAACCACAACAGGTAACACACTAGGTGGCGCTATAGAGTCCCTAAGCCACACCCTCGGCCAGAGCGCTGTCTCTGAATATTTATAGCAAAACACATGCCCACCAAATTTGGTTAAATTTCGTGAATGTACGTGTCAACCACAACAGACAATGCGCTAGGTGGCGCTATAGAGTCCCTAAGCCACACCCAAGGCCAGAGCTCTGTCTTTGACTAGCGGCAGCAATAGCACACAAGCCCACCAAAATTGGTTCATTTTTGTGAATGTTTGTGTCAACCACAACAAACAACGCTCTAGGTGGCGCTATAGAGTTCCTAAGCCACACCCTAGGCCAGAGCTCTGTCTCTGACTAGCAATAGGAATAACACACAAGCCCATCAAATTTGGTTAATTTTCGTGAATGTACGTGTCAACCACAACAGACAATGCGCTAGGTGGCGCTATAGAGTCCCTAAGCAACACCCTCAGCCAGAGCTCTGTATCTGAATAGCGATGGCAATAACACATGTGCCCACCAAATTTGGTTCATTTTTGTGAATGTATGTTTCAACCACAACAGACAATGCACTAGGTGGCGCTATAGAGTTCCTAAGCCACACCCTAGGCCAAAGCTCTGTCTCTGACTAGCGATGGCAATAACACATAAGTCCACCAAATTTGGTTCATTTTCGTGAATGTTTGTGTCAACCACAACAGATAACGTGCTACTAGGTGGCGCTATAGAGTCCCTAAGCCACACCCTAGGCCAGAGCTCTGTCTCTGACTAGCGATAGCAATAACACATAAGTCCACCAAATTTGGTTCATTTTCGTGAATGTTTGTGTCAACCACAACACATAACGTGCTACTAGGTGGCGCTATAGAGTCCCGAAGCCACACCTTAGGCCAGAGCTCTGTCCCTGACTAGCAGAAGCAATTCCACATGTAGCTGCCAAAATACATCCAATTTATAACCTTTTTTCTGCTTATAACACCAACTTCCTGTTTCGTAATAAGACGCCATAATTCAAACCTTCGCCATTTCGATATGCTTCGAAAATTCAAAAATCTGTTCGCAATTCCTCTCGGGCAACCCCTCAAGATCCTTTTACTGCTCATATGACATGATTTCGATAAACCGTCTAGGAGAAGTGTTTCAAAATACATGATGTGCAAAAATCATAATCATAATCATAACTTAAATTTGTTTAAGATTCACTATGTAGTGTAAATGTAAAAGTTGTTCAGATTTATACAACACATCTGCCTACCAAATTTTGTTCATTTTCGTGCATGCACATGTCAACCACAACAGACGGCGCGGTAGGTGGCGCTATAGACCCCCTGAGCCACACCCTAGGCCAGGGCTCTGTCTCTCAGTATCAAATGCAATTCTACATATGCCTGCCAAATTACAAGAGTTTTGGAGCATGCCAAGTTGGTGAAACGGCCAAACGGGCTAAGACGAAGAAAGAATAATAATAAATATAGCCGCAAGCGGCGATGGCGGGCCCGAGCACCTGCGGTGCGGAGACCTGTGACATTTCGGAATCTACAAAAGCAACATGTGCGTGTTGGTGGGCATGTGCATGAGCAACACACATGCCCACCAAATTTGGTAAATTTTCCTGAATGTATGTGTCAACCACAACAGACAACATGCTAGGTAGCGTTATAGAGTCCCTAAGCCACACCCTACGCCAGAGCTCTATCTCTGACTATCGATAGCAATAACGCACAAGCCCACCAAATTTGGTTCATTTTCGTGAATGTGTGTGTCAACCACAAAAGACATTGCGCTAGGTGGCGTTATACAGTCCCTAAGACACCCTTGGCCAGAGCGCTGTCTCTGAATAGCTATAGCAATAACACATATGCTAACCAAATTTGGTTCATTTTGGTGAATGTATGTGTCAACCACAACAGACAATGCACTAGGTGGCGCTATAGAGTCCCTAAGCCAAACCCGAGGCCAGAGCTCTGTCTCTGAATAACTATAGCAATAACATACATGCCCACCAAATTTGGTTCCTTTGGGTGAATGTACGTGTCAACCACAACAGACAATGCGCTAGGTGGCGCTATAGAGTCCCTAAGCCACACCCTAGGCCAGAGCTCTATCTCTGACTATCGATAGCAATAATGCACAAGCCCACCAAATTTGGTTCATTTTCGTGAATGTTTGTGTCAACCACAACAGACAACGCACTAGGTGGCGCTATAGAGTCCCTACGCCACACCCTATGCCAAAGCTCTGTCTCTGACTAGCCATAGCAATAACACACAATACCACCAAATTTGGTTCATTTTCGTGAATGTTTGTGTCAACCACAACAGATAACGTGCTGCTAGGTGGCGCTATAGAGTCCCAAAGCCACACCTTAGGCCAGAGCTCTGCCTCTGACTAGCAGAAGCAATTCCACATGTAGCTGCCAAATTACATCCAATTCATAGCCTTTTTTCTGCCTATAACACCAACTTCCTGTTTCTTAATAAAACGCCATAATTCAAACCTTCGCCATTTCGATATACTTTTGAAATTCAAAAATCTGGTCGCAATTCCTCTCGGGCAACCCCTCAAGATCATTTTAGTGCTGATATGACATGATTTCGATAAACCGTCTAGGAGAAGTGTTTCAAAATACATGATGTGCAAAAATCATAATCATAATCATAACTCAAATTTGTTTAAGATTCACTATGTAGTGTAAATGTAAAAGTTGTTCAGATTCATGCAACACATCTGCCTACCAAATTTGGTTCATTTTCGTGCATGCACGTGTCAACCACAACAGACAGCGCGGTAGGTGGCGCTATAGAGTCCCTGAGCCACACCCTTGGCCAGAGCTCTGTCTCTGAGTAGCGTTACCAATTCCACATCTTACTGCCAAATTTCAAGAGTTTTAGAGCATGCCAAGTTGGTGAAAAAAGGCCAAACATGACCTGTAAGAGGATTCCACAGACATAATAATAATAATAATAATAATAATAATAATAATCTGAGCAGAAGCAATAGGGCCTTGCACCTACGGTGCAGCCGCTGCTACAGCGGCCGCACCTCGGTGCTCGGGCCCTAAATATAGCCGCAAGCGGCGATGGCGGGCCCGAGCACCTGCGGTGCGGAGACCTGTGACATTTCGGAATCTAACGAAGCAACATGTGCGTGTCGGTGGGCATGTGCATGAGCAACACACATGCCCACCAAATTTGGTCAATTTTCTTGAATGTATGTGTCAACCACAACAGACAACACGCTAAGTGGCGCTATAGAGTCCCTAAGCCACACCTTAGGCCAAAGCTCTTTCTCTGACTATCGATAGCAATAACGCACAAGCCCACCAAATTTGGTTCATTTTCGTGAATGTGTGTGTCAACCGCAACAGACAATGCGCTAGGTGGCCATTCATTTTCAGGTGGTTCAAGGAAGGGAGAGAGTGTGTGTGTGTGTGTGTGTGTGTGTGTGTGTTTGTGTCTGTGTGGAAATAATGGGGGAGGGAGAAAAATGCGGGAGAGAGAGAGAGAGAGAGAGAGAGAGAGAGAGAGAGAGAGAGAGAGAGAGAGAGAAAGAGAAAGAGAGAGAGAGAGACAGACAGACAGACAGACAGACAGACAGACAGGGTAGAGACAAATGGAGCCATACAGTACAAAAAAATAGCGCACTCCGGGAGCAGTGAGGGGCTAGGTGCCTTGCTCAAGGGCACTTCAGCTGTGGACTAGTCGGGGATCGAACCGACAACCCTCCAGTTACAAGCCCCAAGCCCTAACCAGTAGGCCACGGCTGCCCCAAGTGTGTGTGTGTGTGTGTGTGTGTGTGTGTGTGTGTGTGTGTGTGTGTGTTTGTGTGTGTGTGTGTGTGTGTGTGTGTGTGTGTGTGTGTGTGTGTGTGTGTGTGTGTGTGTGTGTGTGTGTGTGTGTGTGTGTGTGAGACCAGGAGTCCCTAAGCCACACGCTAGGCCAGGGCTCTGTCTCAGACTAGAGGTGGCAACACACAAAGCCACCACATTTTTATGAGGATTAGAACTTGGGTCTTACTCAGTCAGTCCCCAATTCAATCACAAAAATGACTTAACCTGAATAAAATCTTTATACACATGATCTTTTTTTTACCTTTTACTTTGCATCACACTGTCATTCTTGACTCTGTGTGTGTGTGTGTGTGTGTGTGTGTGTGTCTGTGTCTGTGTCTGTGTCTGTGTCTCTGTGTGGAGAGCGGGGGAGGAGAGAGAGACATCCAGCTGGGAGAGAGGGGAAAGTGTGAATAACTGTGGGGGGAAGGAAAGAGACAAGGAGGTGGAGAGTGGGTGAGCCACAGTGAGGGAGCAGCTAGGTAGTTCTGTGTGTAACACGCGCGGGCAGCAAGGAGCGGATAGGAGAGACCATAGTCATATGAAAACCTAAATAACTCACTTTCTGTTAATGTGGTTTACGTCGAAATTGCAGCATAGGTTGATATGATTATTATTATTCATCAACTCGCTTCAAAATATTTTAGCTAAAACTGTGTCCACCACAATCATTAATGCGCTTTTAAAAATCACAAACAACACCAAATTCAAAACTTTGTATATGACTGTCACTACAAACACACTAACTAATACTCCATCAAATTTCATCCAAATTAGTCACTGTTTTCTGCCTATAACACCAACTTTTTGTTTCTTTTATAAGACACCTAGATTCAAACCTTCGCCATTTCGATATACTTTTGAAATTCAAAAATCTGGTCGCAATTCCTCTCGGGCAACCCCTCAAGATCATTTTAGTGCTTATATGACATGATTTCGATAAACCGTCTAGGAGAAGTGTTTCAAAATACATGATGTGCAAAATTCATAATCATAACCATAACTCAAATTCTTCGAATATTTACTATAGAGTGTAAATGTAAAAATTGTTTAGATTAATACAACACATGTGCCCACCAAATCTGGGCCATTTTCGTGAATGCATGTGTCAACCAAAACAGACAGCGTGATAGGTGGCGCTATAGAGTCCCTGAGCCACGCCCAAGGCCAAACCTCTGTCTCTGAGTTTCGATTGCAATTCTACAAATGGCTGCCAAATTACAAGAGTTTTAGAGCATGCCAAGTTGGTGAAAAAAAAAAAACAGGTAAGACGGAAAAAGAATAATAATAATAATAATAAATATAGCCGCAAGCGGCGATGGCGGGCCCGAGCACCAGCGGTGCGGAGACCTGTGAGATTTTGGAATCTAACAAAGCAACATGTGCGTGTTGGTGGGCATGTGCATGAGCAACACACATGCCCACCAAATTTGGTCAATTTTCCTGAATGTATGTGTCAGCCACAACAGACAATATGCTAGGTAGCGCTATAGAGTCCCTAAGCCACACCCTAGGCCAGAGCTCTATCTCTGACTATCGATAGCAATAACACTAAACAGACACAGACAGAGGGGGTAGAGACAAATGGATCAATAGAATAGAATATACACTTTTTTGATCCCGTGAGGGAAATTTATTTCTCTGCATGTAACCCAATTTAACCAAATTAGTGAACACACACAGCACACAGTGAACACACAGTGAGGTGAATCACACACTGACCCAGAGCAGTGAGCTGCCTGTCCAACCAGCGGTGCTGGGGGAGCAGTGAGGGGTTAGGTGCCTTGCTCAAGGGCACTTTAGTGGTGGACTGGTTGGGGATTGAACCGGCAACCTTCCAGTTACAAGCCCCAAGCCCTAACCAGTAGGCCACGGCTGCCCAGAGGGAAGGAGGGAGGGAGGAAAGAGGGAGGGAGGGAGGGAGGGAGGGAGGGAGTGTGTGTGTGTGTGTGTGTGTGTGTGTGTGTGTGTGTGTGTGTGTGTGTGTGTGTGTGTGTGTGTGTGTGTGTGTGTGTGTGTGTGTGTGTGTGTGTGTGTGTGTGCGTGCGTTTGTGTGTGTGTGTGTGTGCGCGCGCGTGCGTGCGTGAGAGAGAGAGAGAGAATGACGGGGGAGGGGTGAGAGAGTGTCTGTGAGTCTGTGTAGAGAAGTAGCAGGGGACGAGAGAGACATGCAGCTGAGAGAGAGAGCACCTACTCCTGCTCAGCTAAATGGATGGAGTATAAGACATATGCAAACACAAATAAACCTAAATACTCACTTACTGTGAACATGGCTAAAGTCAAAATTTCAAAATTGCGGCATAGGTTGATATGATTATAATTATTCGTCAACTCGCTTCAAAATATTTTAGCTAAAACTGTGTCCACCACAATCATTAATGCACTTTTAAAAAACACAAACAACACCAAATTCAAAACTTTGCATATGACTGTCACTACAAACACACTAACTAATACTCCATCAAATTCCATCCAAATTAGTCACTGTTTTATACCTATAACACCAACTTTCTGTTTCTTTTACAAGACACCTAGATTCAAACCTTCGCCATTTCAATATACTTTTGTATACTTTTTAATATACTATACTCAGAGCAGTGAGCTGCCTGCCCAACCAGCAGCGCTCAGGGAGCAGTCAGGGGTTAGGTGTCTTGCTCAAGGGCACTTCAGCTGTGGACTGGTCAGGGATCGAACCGGCAATCCTCCAGCTACAAGCCCCAAGCCCTAACCAGTAGGCCACGGTTGCCCAAAGGGTGTGTGTGTGTGTGTGTGTGTGTGTGTGTGTGTGTGTGTGTGTGTGTGTGTGTGTGTGTGTGTGTGTGTGTGTGTGTGTGTGTGTGTGTGTGTGTGTGTGTGTGTGTGTGTGTGTGTGTGTGTGTGTGTGTGTGTGTGTGTTTGTGTGTGTGTTTGTGTGTGTGTCTGTCTCTGTGTCTCTAGAAAGCCGCGCGTGTGTCAATGTGTGTGTGTGTGTGTTAGTTAGGGAGGACCCGAGAAGGGGGGTGACAGAGTGCGTGCGTGTGTCTGTTAGTTGCAACAGAGAGAGAGGCAGAGAAGGACAGAGAGGAGGGGCTGTGTGATTGGGCAAATATGAAATTAAAAATAACTCACTTTCTGTTAACATGGTTAAAATCAAAATTGCAGCATAGCTTGATATGATTATAATCATTCATCAACTCGCTTCAAAATATTTTAGCTAAAACTGTATCCACCACAATCATTAATGCGCTTTTAAAAATCACAAACAACACCAAATTCAAAACTTTGTATATGACTGTCACTACAAACACACTAACTAATAATCCATCAAATTTCATCCAAATTAGTCACTGTTTTCTGCCTATAACACCAACTTTTTGTTTCTTTTATAAGACACCTAGATTCAAACCTTCGCCATTTCAATATACTTTTGAAATTCAAAAATCTGGTCGCAATTCCTCTCGGGCAACCCCTCAAGATCATTTTACTGCTGAAAGGACATGATTTCGATAAACCGTCTAGGAGAAGTGTTTCAAAATACATGATGTGCAAAATTCATAATCATAACCATAACTCAAATTCTTCGAATATTTGCTATAGAGTGTAAATGTAAAAATTGTTTAGATTAATACAACACACATGCCCACCAAATCTGGGCCATTTTCGTGAATGCATGTGTCAACCACAACAGACAGCGTGATAGGTGGCGCTATAGAGTCCCTGAGCCACGCCCTAGGCCAAAGCTCTGTCTCTGAGTAACACATGGAATTCTACAAATGCCTGCTAAATTACAAGAGTTTTAGAGCATGCTAAGTTGGTGAAAAAAGCAATTCGGTAAGACGGAAAAACTATAATAATAATAATAATAATCTGAGCGGAAACAATAGGGCCTTGCACCTACGGTGCAGCCGCTGCTACAGCGGCCGCACCTCGGTGCTCGGGCCCTAATAATCTGAGCAGAAACAATAGGGCCTTGCACCTACGGTGCAGCCACTTTCAGTGGCCGCACCTCGGTGCTCGGGCCCTAAATATAGCCGCAAGCGGCGATGGCGGGCCCGAGCACCTGCGGTGCGGAGACCTGTGACATTTCGGAATCTAACAAAGCAACATGTGCGTGTTGGTGGGCATGTGCATGAGCAACACACATGGCCACCAAATTTGGTCAATTTTCCTGAATGTATGTGTCAACCACAACAGACAACACGCTAGGTGGCGCTATAGAGTCCCTAAGCCACACCCCAGGCCAGAGCTCTATCTCTGACTATCGATAGCAATAACGCACAAGCCCACCAAATTTGCCTAATTTTCGTGAATGTGTGTGTCAACCACAACAGACAATGCACTAGGTGGCGTTATACAGTCCCTAAGCCACAATCTAAGCCAGAGCTCTGTCTCTGACTAGTGGTAGCAATAACACACAAGCCCACTAAATTTGGTTCATTTTCATGAATATATGAGTCAACCACAGTACACAACGCGCTACGTGGCGCTATAGAGCCCCTAAGCCACACCCTAGGCCAGAGCTCTATCTCTGTATCCATATTTGTTGTCCAAATTTGAGATGATAACCAGTGTGTTGATATGGTGTACTGTAAATCATGCATCTGTAAGGCTTACATCAATATCTTTGCTTCAGATCATTGAATTCATAAAATCTGTTGCTGTTTTTAATGTGTATGTGTGTCTTGATGTAAACAAAACGTAACTAAGTCATGATTGTTAGACTTTTCTGTATTCTGGTTATTACATGCTATTCCAACCAAGCATTTTTGTGAGGAAAAGAACCACTTTAGTGGTGGACTGGTCGGGGATTGAACCGGCAACCCTCCAGTTACAAGCCCAAAGCCCTAACCAGTAGGCCCAGCTGCCTCAAGGGGGGGGGTGGGTTGTGTGTGTGTGTGTGTGTGTGTGTGTGTGTGTGTGTGTGTGTGTGTGTGTGTGTGTGTGTGTGTGTGTGTGTGTGTGTGTGTGTGTGTGTGTGTGTGTGTGTGTGTGTGTGTTTGTGTGTGTGTGATTGGTGAGTGAGTGTGTGAGTGAGGAGAGTGTGTGAGTGTGTGAGTGAGAGTGTGTGTGTGTGTGTGTGTGTGAGTGAGTGAGTGAGGTAGTGACCAGGAGTCCCTAACTGCTGATATGATATGATTCGATAAACCCTTGGTTTGATTCGATAAAGCGTCTAGTTTTTCAAAATACATGACTTTACTGTATTCTGGTTATTACATGCCATTCCAACCAAGCATTTTTATGAGGATTAGAACTTGGGTCTGACTTAGTCAGTCCCCAATTCTATCACAAAAATGACTTAAACTGAGTAAAATCTTTATACACATGATCTTTTCTTTACCTTTTACTTTGCATCACACTGTCATTCTTGACTCTCTGTGTGTGTGTTTGTGTGTGTGTGTGTGTGTCTGTGTGTGTGTGTCTGTGTCTGTGTCTGAGTCTCTGTGTGGAAAGCGGGGGAGGTTAGAGAGACATCCAGCTGGGAGAGAGGGGAGGGGTGGGAAGAACTGTGGGGGGAGGGAAACAGACAAGGAGGGGGAGAGTGGGCGAGCCACAGTGAGGGAGCCAGACCGTGCGCCGCTAGGCACACAGACCTATAAAAACCTAATAAACCTAAATATCTCACTTTCTGTTAACATGGTTAAAATCAAAATTGCAGCATAGGTTGATATGATTATAATTATTCATCAACTCGCTTCAAAATATTTTAGCTAAAACTGTGTCCACCACAATCATTAATGCGCTTTTAAAAAACACAAACAACACCAAATTCAAAACTTTGTATATGACTGTCACTACAAACACACTAACTAATACTCCATCAAATTTCATCCAAATTAGTCACTGTTTTCTGCCTATAACACCAACTTATTGTTTCTTTTATAAGACACCTAGATTCAAACCTTCGCCATTTCGATATACTTTTGAAATTCAAAAATCTGGTCGCAATTCCTTTCGGGCAACCCCTCAAGATCATTTTAGTGCTTATATGACACGATTTCGATACACCGTCTAGGAGAAGTGTTTCAAAATACGTGATGTGCAAAAATCATAATCATAATCATAACTCAAATTCTTCTAAGATTTACTATATCGTTTAAATGTAAAAGTTGTTCAGATTAATACAACGCATATGCCCACCAAATTTGGTTCCTTTTCGTGCATGTATGTGTCAAACACAACAGAAACCGCGCTAGGTGGCGCTATAGAGTCCCTGAGCCACACCCTAGGCCAAAGCTCTGTCTCTGAGTTTCGATTGCAATTCTACAAATGGCTGCCAAATTACAAGAGTTTTAGAGCATGCCAAGTTGGTGAAAAAAAAAAAACAGGTAAGACGGAAAAAGAATAATAATAATAATAATAATAATAATAATAATAATAATAATCTGAGCAGAAACAATAGGGCCTTGCACCTACGGTGCAGCCGCTGCTACAGCGGCCGCACCTCGGTGCTCGGGCCCTAATAATCTGTACAAAAACAATAGGGCTTTGCACCTACGGTGCAGCCACTTTCAGTGGCCGCACCTCGGTGCTCGGGCCCTAATAAATATAGCCGCAAGCGGCGATGGCGGGCCCGAGCACCTGCGGTGCAGAGACCTGTGACATTTCGGAATCTAACAAAGCAACATGTGTGGGTTGGTGTGCCTGTGCATGAGCAACATACATGCCCACTAAATTTGGTTCATTTTTGTGAATACATGTGTCAACCACAAAAGACAACATGCTAGGTGGCACTATGGAGTACCTAAGCGACACCCTAGGCCAGAGCTCTGTCCCTGACTAGCGGTAGCAATAACACACAAGCCTACCTAATTGTGTCAATGTATGTGTCACAGCTCTATCTTTCAGTAGCGGCAGCAACAACACACAAAACCACCAAATTTGCTTCATTTTCGTGAATGTACACATCACCACAACACAATCTGCTAGGTGGCACGCACTATAGAGTCTAGGGATGCACCGATCCGATATTTGGATCGGATATCGGCCCCGATATGAACAAAATAGCTGGATCGGGGATCGGAAAAAATTAGCCGATCCATGGGCCGATCCGAATTTAATATAGTCTCAAAAAAAGGCTGAGCCATGACGCGCAACCAGCCATTTAGCGCAGCTCACTGCTGCGGGTTAGAGCGTGCCTCACCTCACTGTGTGCTCTGAGTGTCTAAATTCATGGATGGGATAAATACAGATACCAAATTTATGTCATAGGATCAAAAGAATATCTATACTAACCACCATTTGTCATAGATTAATTACGATCTTTATGCGTTTTGTTGCATTTAGGCAACACGTTAATGTGTAATAGTCAACAAAATAGGCTACTCAAACTAAACACATTGTCATTTTCATCTCATCTGTATAAACTGTTCTTGGTATAAAGACATGCAAATGTTCAAATTGGCTGTTAAAAACTTATAATTTATTAGATAAAACGTACAACTTCTACCGTTTACCACCATTCAAACTCCGTGTGAACTAATTAGTTTATCGTGGGGAAACTGCAGGACCGTACCACTATGAGTAAATAGAGGGGTTTCGCGGGTGACACCATTTTGGCAGGGGTGTTTCAATGTATGTCACTAATACGGGATTTTTATCTGCAAAATTGTTTTTTTTGTTAGATGTATTATTTAGTAATAACTGTGAACTTGAATTTGAATGCTGTTCCAAGTTGCTGCTGATGTACAACTGTTTATTTTTAATACTAGTAATATAATCAATAATGATGATGATAATTATAATAATAATAATAATAATAATAATAATACATTACCTTTATATCTAAGTGTTATTTTGTTAGATTTTTTTTAGGAAAGTAATGTTTAGTTAGGGAAAGACTGAAGAATGAAGTCAAGCCTGATGCCTTTAGTCTTTTCCACATGGTGAGGTATACAGTTTATTAATTAGGGCCCGAGCACCGAGGTGCGGCCACTGAAAGTGGCTGCACCGTAGGTGCAAGGCCCTATTGTTTCTGCTCAGATTATTAGGGCCCGAGCACCGAGGTGCGGCCACTGAAAGTGGCTGCACCGTAGGTGCAAGGCCCTATTGTTTCTGCTCAGATTATTATTATTATTATTATTATTCTTTTTCCGTCTTACCTGTTTTTTTTTTTTCACCAACTTGGCATGCTCTAAAACTCTTGTAATTTGGCAGCCATTTGTAGAATTGCAATCGAAACTCAGAGACAGAGGTTTGGCCTTGGGCGTGGCTCAGGGACTCTATAGCGCCACCTATCACGCTGTCTGTTTTGGTTGACACATGCATTCACGAAAATGGCCCAGATTTGGTGGGCACATGTGTTGTATTAATCTAAACAATTTTTACATTTACACTCTATAGTAAATATTCGAAGAATTTGAGTTATGGTTATGATTATGAATTTTGCACATCATGTATTTTGAAACACTTCTCCTAGACGGTTTATCGAAATCATGTCATATAAGCACTAAAATGATCTTGAGGGGTTGCCCGAGAGGAATTGCGACCAGATTTTTGAATTTCAAAAGTATATCGAAATGGCGAAGGTTTGAATCTAGGTGTCTTATAAAAGAAACAAAAAGTTGGTGTTATAGGCAGAAAACAGTGACTAATTTGGATGAAATTTGATGGAGTATTAGTTAGTGTGTTTGTAGTGACAGTCATATACAAAGTTTTGAATTTGGTGTTGTTTGTGATTTTTAAAAGCGCATTAATGATTGTGGTGGACACAGTTTTAGCTAAAATATTTTGAAGCGAGTTGATGAATAATAATAATCATATCAACCTATGCTGCAATTTCGACGTAAACCACATTAACAGAAAGTGAGTTATTTAGGTTTTCATATGACTATGGTCTCTCCTATCCGCTCCTTGCTGCCCGCGCGTGTTACACACAGAACTACCTAGCTGCTCCCTCACTGTGGCTCACCCACTCTCCACCTCCTTGTCTCTTTCCTTCCCCCCACAGTTATTCACACTTTCCCCTCTCTCCCAGCTGGATGTCTCTCTCTCCTCCCCCGCTCTCCACACAGAGACACAGACACAGACACAGACACAGACACACACACACACACACACACACACACACAGAGTCAAGAATGACAGTGTGATGCAAAGTAAAAGGTAAAAAAAAGATCATGTGTATAAAGATTTTATTCAGGTTAAGTCATTTTTGTGATTGAATTGGGGACTGACTGAGTAAGACCCAAGTTCTAATCCTCATAAAAATGTGGTGGCTTTGTGTGTTGCCACCTCTAGTCTGAGACAGAGCCCTGGCCTAGCGTGTGGCTTAGGGACTCCTGGTCTCACACACACACACACACACACACACACACACACACACACACACACACACACACACACACACACACACACACACACACACACACACACACACACAAACACACACACACACACACACACACACACACACACACACACACACACACACTTGGGGCAGCCGTGGCCTACTGGTTAGGGCTTGGGGCTTGTAACTGGAGGGTTGTCGGTTCGATCCCCGACTAGTCCACAGCTGAAGTGCCCTTGAGCAAGGCACCTAGCCCCTCACTGCTCCCGGAGTGCGCTATTTTTTTGTACTGTATGGCTCCATTTGTCTCTACCCTGTCTGTCTGTCTGTCTGTCTGTCTGTCTGTCTCTCTCTCTCTCTTTCTCTTTCTCTCTCTCTCTCTCTCTCTCTCTCTCTCTCTCTCTCTCTCTCTCTCTCTCCCGCATTTTTCTCCCTCCCCCATTATTTCCACACAGACACAAACACACACACACACACACACACACACACACACTCTCTCCCTTCCTTGAACCACCTGAAAATGAATGGCCACCTAGCGCATTGTCTGTTGCGGTTGACACACACATTCACGAAAATGAACCAAATTTGGTGGGCTTGTGCGTTATTGCTATCGATAGTCAGAGAAAGAGCTTTGGCCTAAGGTGTGGCTTAGGGACTCTATAGCGCCACTTAGCGTGTTGTCTGTTGTGGTTGACACATACATTCAAGAAAATTGACCAAATTTGGTGGGCATGTGTGTTGCTCATGCACATGCCCACCGACACGCACATGTTGCTTCGTTAGATTCCGAAATGTCACAGGTCTCCGCACCGCAGGTGCTCGGGCCCGCCATCGCCGCTTGCGGCTATATTTATTAGGGCCCGAGCACCGAGGTGCGGCCACTGAAAGTGGCTGCACCGTAGGTGCAAGGCCCTATTGTTTTTGCTCAGATTATTAGGGCCCGAGCACCGAGGTGCGGCCACTGAAAGTGGCTGCACCGGAGGTGCAAGGCCCTATTGTTTTTGCTCAGATTATTAGGGCCCGAGCACCGAGGTGCGGCCACTGAAAGTGGCTGCACCGTAGGTGCAAGGCCCTATTGTTTTTGATCAGATTATTCTTATTCTCTCTTCGTCTTATCCCGTGCGGCCCTTTTTCACCAACTTGGCATGCTCCAAAACTCTTGTAATTTGGCAGCTACATGTGGAGTTACCGTGGCTACTCAGAGACAGAGCTCTAGCCTAGGGTGTGGCTCAGGGACTCTATAGCGCCACCTAGAATGTTGTCTGTTGTGGTTGACACATACATTCACAGAAATGGCCCAGATTTGGTGGGCATATGTGTTGTATAAATCTGAACAAGTTTTACATTTAAACAATATAGTGAATCTTAGAAGAATTTGAGTTATGATTATGATTATGATTTTTGCACGTCACGTATTTTGAAACACTTCTCCTAGACGGTTTATCGAAATCATGTAATTTAAGCACTAAAATGATCTTGAGGGATTGCCCGAGAGGAATTGCGAACAGATTTTTGAATTTGTGATGTATATTGAAATGGCGAAGGTTTGAATTATGGCGTTTTATTAAGAAACAGGAAGTTGGTGTTTCAGGCAGAAAAAAGGTTATGAATTGGATGTAATTTGGCAGCTACACGTGAAATTGCTTCTGCTAGTCAGAGACAGAGCTCTGGCCTAAGGTGTGGCTTTGGGACTCTATAGCGCCACCTAGCTTCATGTTATCTGTTGTGGTTGACACAAACATTCACGAAAATGAACCAAATTTGGAAGACTTGTGTGTTATTGCTATGGCTAGTCAGAGACAGAGCTTTGGCCTAGGGTGTGGCGTAGGGACTCTATAGTGCCACCTAGTGCGTTGTCTGTTGTGGTTGACACATGCCTTCACGAAAATGAACCAAATTTGGTGGGCTTGTGTGTTATTGCTATCGGTAGTCAGAGACAGAGCTCTGGCTTAAGGTGTGGCTTCGGGACTCCATAGCGCCACCTAGAGCGTTGTTTGTTGTAGCTGACACATACCTTCACGAAAATGAACCAAATTTGGTGGGCTTGTGTGTTATTGCTATCGGTAGTCAGAGACAGAGCTCTGGCTTAAGGTGTGGCTTCGGGACTCCATAGCGCCACCTAGAGCGTTGTTTGTTGTAGCTGACACAAACATTCACAAAAATGAACCAAATTTGGTGGGCTTGTGTGTTATTGCTGCCGCTAGTCAAAGACAGAGCTCTGGCCTCGGGTGTGGCTTAGGGACTCTATAGCGCCACCTCGCGCATTGTATGTTGTGGTTGACACGTACTTTCACGAAAATTAACAACATTTGGTGGGCATGTGTTTTGCTATAGCTATTCAGAGACAGAGCTCTGACCGAGGGTGTGGCTTAGGGACTCTATAGCGCCACCTAGTGTGTTACCTGTTGTGGTTGACATAAACATTCACGAAAATGAATCAAATTTTGGTGAGCTTGCGTGTTATTACTGCCGCAAGTCAGAAACAGAGCTCTGGCCTAGGGTGTGGCTTAGGGATTCTATAGCGCCACCTATTGCATTGTCTGTTGTGGTTAATACATCCAAGAAAATGAACCACATTTGGTGGGCATGTGTGTTATTACTACTGCTAGTCAGGGATAGAGCTCTGGCCTAGGGTGTGGCTTAGGGACTCTATAGCGCCACCTAGCACATTGTATATTATGGTTGACACATTCACGAAAATGAACCACATTTGGTGGGCATGAGTGTTTTTGCTACAGCTAGTCAGGGATAGAGCTCTGGCCTAGGGTGTGGCTTAGAGACTCTATAGCACCACCTAGCACATTGTCTATTATTGTTGACACATACATTCATGACAATTAGGTACACGTGTGTGTTATTGCTGCCACTAGTCATAGACAGAGCTCTGGCCTTGGGTGTGGCTTTGGGACTCTATAACGCCACCTAGCTTGTTGTCTGTTGTGGTTGACACATACATTGATGAAAATTAACCAAATTTGGTGGGCATGTGTGTTGCTCATGCACATGCCCACCGACAAGTACGTGTTGCTTTGCTAGATTCCGCAAATGTCACGGGTCCGCACCGCAGGTGCTCGGGCCCGCCATCGCCGCTTGCGGCTATATTTAGGGCCCGAGCACCGAGGTGCGGCCACTGAAAGTGGCTGCACCGTAGGTGCAAGGCCCTATTGTTTCTGCTCAGATTATTATTATTATTATTATTATTATTATTATTATTATTCTTTTTCCGTCTTACCTGTTTTTTTTTTTTCACCAACTTGGCATGCTCTAAAACTCTTGTAATTTGGCAGCCATTTGTAGAATTGCAATCGTAACTCAGAGACAGAGCTTTGGCCTTGGGCGTGGCTCAGGGACTCTATAGCGCCACCTATCACGCTGTCTGTTTTGGTTGACACATGCATTCACGAAAATGACCCAGATTTGGTGGGCACATGTGTTGTATTAATCTAAACAATTTTTACATTTACACTCTATAGTAAATATTCGAAGAATTTGAGTTATGGTTATGATTATGAATTTTGCACATCATGTATTTTGAAACACTTCTCCTAGACGGTTTATCGAAATCATGTCATATAAGCACTAAAATGATCTTGAGGGGTTGCCCGAGAGGAATTGCGACCAGATTTTTGAATTTCAAAAGTATATCGAAATGGCGAAGGTTTGAATCTAGGTGTCTTATAAAAGAAACAAAAAGTTGGTGTTATAGGCAGAAAACAGTGACTAATTTGGATGAAATTTGATGGAGTATTAGTTAGTGTGTTTGTAGTGACAGTCATATACAAAGTTTTGAATTTGGTGTTGCTTGTGATTTTTAAAAGCGCATTAATGATTGTGGTGGACACAGTTTTAGCTAAAATATTTTGAAGAGAGTTGATGAATAATAATAATCATATCAACCTATGCTGCAATTTCGACGTAAACCACATTAACAGAAAGTGAGTTATTTAGGTTTTCATATGACTATGGTCTCTCCTATCCGCTCCTTGCTGCCCGCGCGTGTTACACACAGAACTATCTAGCTGCTCCCTCACTGTGGCTCACCCACTCTCCACCTCCTTGTCTCTTTCCTTCCCCCCACAGTTATTCACACTTTCCCCTCTCTCCCAGCTGGATGTCTCTCTCTCCTCCCCCGCTCTCCACACAGAGACACAGACACAGACACAGACACAGACACAGACACAGACACAGACACAGACACAGACACACACACACACACAGAGTCAAGAATGACAGTGTGATGCAAAGTAAAAGGTAAAAAAAAGATCATGTGTATAAAGATTTTATTCAGGTTAAGTCATTTTTGTGATTGAATTGGGGACTGACTGAGTAAGACCCAAGTTCTAATCCTCATAAAAATGTGGTGGCTTTGTGTGTTGCCACCTCTAGTCTGAGACAGAGCCCTGGCCTAGCGTGTGGCTTAGGGACTCCTGGTCTCACACACACACACACACACACACACACACACACACACACACACACACACACACACACACACACACACACACACACACACACACACACACACACACACACACACACACACACACACACACACACACACACACACACACACACACACACACACACACACACACACTTGGGGCAGCCGTGGCCTACTGGTTAGGGCTTGGGGCTTGTAACTGGAGGGTTGTCGGTTCGATCCCCGACTAGTCCACAGCTGAAGTGCCCTTGAGCAAGGCACCTAGCCCCTCACTGCTCCCGGAGTGCGTTATTTTTTTGTACTGTATGGCTCCATTTGTCTCTACCCTGTCTGTCTGTCTGTCTGTCTGTCTGTCTGTCTGTCTGTCTGTCTGTGTCTCTCTCTCTCTCTCTCTCTCTCTCTCTCTCTCTCTCTCTCTCTCTCTCTCTCTCTCTCTCTCTCTCTCTCCCGCATTTTTCTCCCTCCCCCATTCTTTCCACACAGACACAAACACACACACACACACACACACACACACACTCTCTCCCTTCCTTGAACCACCTGAAAATGAATGGCCACCTAGCGCATTGTCTGTTGCGGTTGACACACACATTCACGAAAATGAACCAAATTTGGTGGGCTTGTGCGTTATTGCTATCGATAGTCAGAGAAAGAGCTTTGGCCTAAGGTGTGGCTTAGGGACTCTATAGCGCCACTTAGCGTGTTGTCTGTTGTGGTTGACACATACATTCAAGAAAATTGACCAAATTTGGTGGGCATGTGTGTTGCTCATGCACATGCCCACCGACACGCACATGTTGCTTCGTTAGATTCCGAAATGTCACAGGTCTCCGCACCGCAGGTGCTCGGGCCCGCCATCGCCGCTTGCGGCTATATTTATTATTATTATTATACTTCTATTCCTCTTACTCTTAACTTTTTCGCCCTTTTTCACCAACTTGACATGCACTAAAACTCTTGTAATTTGGCATCTAGATGTGGAATTGTTAACTGTACTTAAAGACAAAGGTTTGGCCTAGGGTGTGGCTCAGGGACTGTATAGCGCCACCTAGCGCGCCGTCTACTGTGGTTGACGCATACATTCACGGAAATGAACCAAATTTGGTGGACATGTGTGTTGTATTATTCTGAACAAGTTTTACATTTAAACTATATAGTGAATATTAAAAGAATTTGAATTATGTGAGATTTTCTGATTTTTGCACATCATGTATTTTGAAATACTTCTCCTAGACGGTTTATCGAAACTATGTCATTTCAGCAGTAAAATGATCTTGAGGGGTTGCCCAAGAGAAATTGCGACCAGATTTTTGAATTTCAAAAGTATATTGAAATGGCGAAGGTTTGAATCCAGGCGTCTTGTAAAAGAAACAGGAAGTTGGCGTTATAGGCAGAAAACAGTGACTAATTTGGATCAAATTAAGTGGAGTATTAGTTAGTGTGTTTGTAGTCACAGTCATATACAAGTTTTGATGTGGCATTAATTCTGTCACTCAATAGTGTATTAATGATCGTGGTTGACACATAGCTTTACCTAAAATATTATGAAGTGAGTTTACAAATATTAATACTCATATGAACCTATGCTGAAATTTTGGCGTTAGCCACATTAACAGAAAGTGAGTTATTCAGGTTTTCATATGACTATGGTCTCTCCTATCCGCTCCTTTCTGCCCGCGCGTGTTACACACAGAACTACTGTCTTAGCCCCATGACCCCCCTCTCTCCCAGCTGGATGTCTCTCTAACCTCCCCCGCTTGCTACACAGAGACTCAGACACAGACACAGACACAGACACACACACACACACACACACACACACACACACACACACACACAGTCAAGAATGACAGTGTGATGCAAAGTAAAAGGTAAAGAAAAGATCATGTGTATGAAGATTTTACTCAGGTTAAGTCATTTTTGTGATTGAATTGGGGAGTGACTAAGTCAGACCCAAGTTCTAATCCTCGTAAAAATGCTTGGTTGGAATGGCATGTAATAACCAGAATACAGTAAAGTCATGTATTTTGAAACACTTAGACGGTTTATCGAATCAAACCAAGGGTTTATCGAATCATATCATATCAGCAGTAAAATGATCTTGAGGGGTTGCCCAAGAGGAATTGTGAAGTATATTGAAATGGTGAATGTTTGAATTGGGGTGTCTTTTAAGACACAAAAAGGCCGCAAGGGGCATTGATGGGCCCAAGCACCTGCGGTCCGTGACCCAAATGGGACTCCTGGTCACTCAATCACTCACTCACACACACACACACTCTCACTCACACACACACACTCTCCTCACTCACTCACTCACACACACACACACACACACACACACACACACACACACACACACACACACACACACACACACACACACACACACACACACAACCTCTCACTGCTCTCCCAGCACCGCTGGTCAGTGTGTGATTCACCTCACTGTGTGTTCACTGTGTGCTGTGTGTGTTCACTAATTCGGTTAAATTGGGTTACATGCAGAGAAATTAATTTCTCTCACGGGATCAAAAAAGTGTATATTCAATTGATCCATTTGTCTCTACCCCCTCTGTCTCTCTCTCTCTCTCTCTCTCTCTCTCTCTCTCTCTCTCTCTCAGCTGCATTGTTCCCCCTCCCCCGTTCTTTCCACACAGACACACACACACACACACACACACACACATATACACACACACTCTCTCTCCCTTCCTTGATCCACATGAAAATGAATGGCCAGATTTGCCATGAGTCGGTCAAGAATGACAGTGTGATGTAAAGTAAAAGGTAAAGAAAAAGCCATGTGTATGATGATTTTATTCAGGTTAAGTCATTTTTAGTGATTGAATTGGGGACTGACTAAGCCAGACCCAAGTTCTTATCCTCACAAAAATGCTTGGTTGGAATAGCATGTAATAACCAGAATACAGAAAAGTCAAACAATCATGACTTAGTTATGTTTTGTTTACATCAAGACACACACACACATTAAATACAGCAACAGGTTTTATGAATTCAATGATCTGAAGCAAAGATATTGATGTAAGCCTTACAGATGCATGATTTACAGTACACCAATCAACACACTGGTTATCTGGTGTTAGTGCTACCACTAGTCAGAGACAGAGCTCTGGCTTAGAGTGTGGCTTAGGGACTCTAGAGCCCACCTAGCGCATTGTCTGTTGTGGTTGACACATACATTCACGAAAATGAACCAAATTTGGTGGGCATGTGTGTTATTGCTATAGCTATTCAGAGACAGCGATCTGGCCAAGGGTGTCTTAGGGACTGTATAACGCCACCTAGCGCATTGTCTGTTGTGTTTGACACACATTCACGAAAATGAACCAAATTTGGTGGGCTTGTGCGTAATTGCTATCGATAGTCAGAGATAGAGCTCTGGCCTGGGGTGTGGCTTAGGGACTCTATAGCGCCACCTAGCATGTTGTCTGTTGTGGTTGACACATACATTCAGGAAAATTGACCAAATTTGGTGGGCATGTGTGTTGCTCATGCACATGCCCACCAACACCCACATGTTGCTTTGTTAGATTCCGAAATGTCACATGTCTCCGCACCGCAGGTGCTCGGGCCCGCCATCGCCGCTTGCGGCTATATTTATTAGGGCCCGAGCACCGAGGTGCGGCCACTGAAAGTGGCTGCACCGTAGGTGCAAGGCCCTATTGTTTTTGTACAGATTATTATTATTATTATTATTATTATTCTCTCTTCGTCTTAGCCCGTTTGGCCGTTTCACCAACTTGGCATGCTCCAAAACTCTTGTAATTTGGTAGCTACATGTGGAATTACCGTCGCTACTCAAAGACAGAGCTCTGGCCACGGGTGTGGCTCAGGGACTCTATAGCGCCACCTAGAGCGATTTCTGTTGTGTTTGACACACACATGCACGAAAATGAACCAAATTTGGTGGGCATGTGTGTTGTATTAATCCGAACAACTTTTACATTGAAACCATATAGTAAATATTAAAAGAATTTGAATTATGTGAGATTTTCTGATTTTTGCACATCATGTATTTTGAAACACTTCTCCTAGACGGTTTGTCGAAATCATGTCATTTTAGCAGTAAAATGATCTTGAGGGGTTGCCCAAGAGAAATTGCGAACAGATTTTTGAATTTCAAAAGTATATCGAAATGGCGAAGGTTTGAACCTAGGTGTCTTATAAAAGGAACAAAAAGTTGGTGTTATAGGCAGAAAACAGTGACTAATTTGAATGAAATTTGATGGAGTATTAGTTAGTGTGTTTGTAGTGACAGTCATATACAAAGTTTTGAATTTGGTGTTGTTTGTGATTTTTAAAAGCGCATTAATGATTGTGGTGGACACAGTTTTAGCTAAAATATTTTGAAGCGAGTTGATGAATAATGATAATCATATCAACCTATGCTGCAATTTCGACGTAAACCACATTAACAGAAAGTGAGTTATTTAGGTTTTCATATGACTATGGTCTCTCCTATCCGCTCCTTGCTGCCCGCGCGTGTTACACACAGAACTACCTAGCCGCTCCCTCACTGTGGCTCACCCACTCTCCCCCTCCTTGTTTCTTTCCTTCCCCCCACAGTTATTCACACTTTCCCCTCTCTCCCAGCTGGATGTCTCTCTCTCCTCCCCCGCTCTCCACACAGAGACACAGACACAGACACAGACACAGACACACACACACACACACACACACACACACACACACACACACAGAGTCAAGAATGACAGTGTGATGCAAAGTAAAAGGTAAAAAAAAGATCATGTGTATAAAGATTTTATTCAGGTTAAGTCATTTTTGTGATTGAATTGGGGACTGACTGAGTAAGACCCAAGTTCTAATCCTCATAAAAATTTGTCTTTGCCTTGTGTGTTGCCACCTCTAGTCTGAGACAGAGCCCTGGCCTAGCGTGTGGCTTAGGGACTCCTGGTCACTCACTCACTCACTCACTCACACACTCACACACACACACACACAATATTATTATTCTCTCTTCGTCTTAGCCCGTTTGGCCGTTTCACCAACTTGGCATGCTCCAAAACTCTTGTAATTTGGCAGGCATATGTAGAATTGCAATTGATACTGAGAGACAGAGCCCTGGCCTAGGGTGTGGCTCAGGGGGTCTATAGCACCACCTATCGCGCTGTCTGTTGTGGTTGACATGTGCATGCATGAAAATGAACCAAATTTGGTAGGCAGATGTGTTGTATAAATCTAAACAACTTTTACATTTACACTACATAGTGAATCTTAAACAAATTTGAGTTATGATTATGATTATGATTTTTGCACATCATGTATTTTGAAACACTTATCCTAGACGGTTTATCGAAATCATGTCATATGAGCAGTAAAAGGATCTTGAGGGTTTGCCCGAGAGGAATTGCGAACAGATTTTTGAATTTTCGAAGCATATCGAAATGGCGAAGGTTTGAATTATGGCGTCTTATTACGAAACAGGAAGTTGGTGTTATAAGCAGAAAATAGGTTATAAATTGGATGTAATTTGGCAGCTACATGTGGAATTGCTTCTGCTAGTCAGGGACAGAGCTCTGGCCTAAGGTGTGGCTTCGGGACTCTATAGCGCCACCTAGTAGCACGTTATCTGTTGTGGTTGACACAAACATTCACGAAAATGAACCAAATTTGGTGGATTTATGTGTTTTTGCTATCGCTAGTCAGAGACAGAGCTCTGGCCTAAGGTGTGGCTTAGGGACTCTATAGCGCCACCTAGTAGCACGTTATCTGTTGTGGTTGACACAAACATTCACGAAAATGAACCAAATTTGGTGGACTTATGTGTTATTGCTATCGCTAGTCAGAGACAGAGCTCTGGCCTAAGGTGTGGCTTCGGGACTCTATAGCGCCACCTAGTAGCACGTTATCTGTTGTGGTTGACACAAACATTCACGAAAATGAACCAAATTTGGTGGATTTATGTGTTTTTGCTATCGCTAGTCAGAGACAGAGCTCTGGCCTAAGGTGTGGCTTAGGGACTCTATAGCGCCACCTAGTAGCACGTTATCTGTTGTGGTTGACACAAACATTCACGAAAATGAACCAAATTTGGTGGACTTATGTGTTATTGCTATCGCTAGTCAGAGACAGAGCTCTGGCCTAGGGTGTGGCTTGGGGACTCTATAGCGCCACCTAGTAGTACGTTATCTGTTGTGGTTGACACAAACATTCATGAAAATGAACCAAATTTGGTGGACTTATGTGTTATTGCTATCGCTAGTCAGAGACAGAGCTTTGGCCTAGGGTGTGGCTTAGGGACTCTATAGCGCCACCTAGTGCGTTGTCTGTTGTGGTTGAAACATACATTCACGAAAATGAACCAAATTTGGTGGACACATGTGTTATTGCGATCGCTATTGAGGGTGTGGCTTAGGGACTCTATAGCGCCACCTAGCGTGTTAGCCGTTTTGGGTTGACATTTACATTCACAAAAATGAATCAAATTTCATGAGCTTGTGTGTTACTACTGCCGCTAGTGAAAAACAGCTCTGGCCTAGGGTGTGGCTTAGGGACTCTATAGCGCCACCTAGCGCGTTGTCTGTTGTGGTTGACACATACATTCAAGAAAATTGACCAAATTTGGTGGCCATGTGTGTTGCTCATGCACATGCCCACCAACACGCCTCATGTTGCTTTGTTAGATTCCGAAATGTCACAGGTCTCCGCACCGCAGGTGCTCGGGCCCGCCATCGCCGCTTGCGGCTATATTTATTATTATTATACTTCTATTCCTCTTACTCTTAACTTTTTCGCCCTTTTTCACCAACTTGACATGCACTAAAACTCTTGTAATTTGGCATCTAGATGTGGAATTGTTAACTGTACTTAGAGACAAATGTTTGGCCTAGGGTGTGGCTCAGGGACTGTATAGCGCCACCTAGCGCGCCGTCTACTGTGGTTGACGCATACATTCACGGAAATGAACCAAATTTGGTGGACATGTGTGTTGTATTATTCTGAACAAGTTTTACATTTAAACTATATAGTGAATATTAAAAGAATTTGAATTATGTGAGATTTTCTGATTTTTGCACATCATGTATTTTGAAATACTTCTCCTAGACGGTTTATCGAAACTATGTCATTTCAGCAGTAAAATGATCTTGAGGGGTTGCCCAAGAGAAATTGCGACCAGATTTTTGAATTTCAAAAGTATATTGAAATGGCGAAGGTTTGAATCCAGGCGTCTTGTAAAAGAAACAGGAAGTTGGCGTTATAGGCAGAAAACAGTGACTAATTTGGATCAAATTAAGTGGAGTATTAGTTAGTGTGTTTGTAGTCACAGTCATATACAAGTTTTGATGTGGCATTAATTCTGTCACTCAATAGTGTATTAATGATCATGGTTGACACATAGTTTTACCTAAAATATTATGAAGTGAGTTTACAAATATTAATACTCATATGAACCTATGCTGAAATTTTGGCATTAGCCACATTAACAGAAAGTGAGTTATTCAGGTTTTCATATGACTATGGTCTCTCCTATCCGCTCCTTTCTGCCCGCGCGTGTTACACACAGAACTACTGTCTTAGCCCCATGACCCCCCTCTCTCCCAGCTGGATGTCTCTAACCTCCCCCGCTTGCTACACAGAGACTCAGACACAGACACAGACACAGACACACACACACACACACACACACAGAGTCAAGAATGACAGTGTGATGCAAAGTAAAAGGTAAAGAAAAGATCATGTGTATGAAGATTTTACTCAGGTTAAGTCATTTTTGTGATTGAATTGGGGAGTGACTAAGTCAGACCCAAGTTCTAATCCTCGTAAAAATGCTTGGTTGGAATGGCATGTAATAACCAGAATACAGTAAAGTCATGTATTTTGAAACACTTAGACGGTTTATCGAATCAAACCAAGGGTTTATCGAATCATATCATATCAGCAGTAAAATGATCTTGAGGGGTTGCCCAAGAGGAATTGTGAAGTATATTGAATGGTGAATGTTTGAATTGGGGTGTCTTTTAAGACACAAAAAGGCCGCAAGGGGCATTGATGGGCCCAAGCACCTGCGGTCCGTGACCCAAATGGGACTCCTGGTCACTCAATCACTCACTCACACACACACACACACTCTCACTCACACACACACACTCTCCTCACTCACTCACTCACACACACACACAAACACACACACACACACACACACACACACACACACACACACACACACACACAACCTCTCACTGCTCTCCCAGCACCGCTGGTCAGTGTGTGATTCACCTCACTGTGTGTTCACTGTGTGCTGTGTGTGTTCACTAATTCGGTTAAATTGGGTTACATGCAGAGAAATTAATTTCTCTCACGGGATCAAAAAAGTGTATATTCTATTGATCCATTTGTCTCTACCCCCTCTGTCTCTCTCTCTCTCTCTCTCTCTCTCTCTCTCTCTCTCTCTCTCTCTCTCTCTCTCAGCTGCATTGTTCCCCCTCCCCCGTTCTTTCCACACAGACACACACACACACACACACACACACACACACACACATATACACACACACTCTCTCTCCCTTCCTTGATCCACATGAAAATGAATGGCCAGATTTGCCATGAGTCGGTCAAGAATGACAGTGTGATGTAAAGTAAGAGGTAAAGAAAAAGTCATGTGTATGATGATTTTATTCAGGTTAAGTCATTTTTAGTGATTGAATTGGGGACTGACTAAGCCAGACCCAAGTTCTTATCCTCACAAAAATGCTTGGTTGGAATAGCATGTAATAACCAGAATACAGAAAAGTCAAACAATCATGACTTAGTTATGTTTTGTTTACATCAAGACACACACACACATTAAATACAGCAACAGGTTTTATGAATTCAATGATCTGAAGCAAAGATATTGATGTAAGCCTTACAGATGCATGATTTACAGTACACCAATCAACACACTGGTTATCTGGTGTTAGTGCTACCACTAGTCAAAGACAGAGCTCTGGCTTAGAGTGTGGCTTAGGGACTCTAGAGCCCACCTAGCGCATTGTCTGTTGTGGTTGACACATACATTCACGAAAATGAACCAAATTTGGTGGGCATGTGTGTTATTGCTATAGCTATTCAGAGACAGCGATCTGGCCAAGGGTGTCTTAGGGACTGTATAACGCCACCTAGCGCATTGTCTGTTGTGTTTGACACACATTCACGAAAATGAACCAAATTTGGTGGGCTTGTGCGTAATTGCTATCGATAGTCAGAGATAGAGCTCTGGCCTGGGGTGTGGCTTAGGGACTCTATAGCGCCACCTAGCGTGTTGTCTGTTGTGGTTGACACATACATTCAGGAAAATTGACCAAATTTGGTGGGCATGTGTGTTGCTCATGCACATGCCCACCAACACGCACATGTTGCTTTGTTAGATTCCGAAATGTCACATGTCTCCGCACCGCAGGTGCTCGGGCCCGCCATCGCCGCTTGCGGCTATATTTAGGGCCCGAGCACCGAGGTGCGGCCGCTGTAGCAGCGGCTGCACCGTAGGTGCAAGGCCCTATTGTTTCTGCTCAGATTATTATTATTATTATTATTAGGGCCCGAGCACCGAGGTGCGGCCACTGAAAGTGGCTGCACCGTAGGTGCAAGGCCCTATTGTTTCTGCTCAGATTATTATTATTATTATTATTATTCTTTTTCCGTCTTACCTGTTTTTTTTTTTTCACCAACTTGGCATGCTCTAAAACTCTTGTAATTTGGCAGCCATTTGTAGAATTGCAATCGAAACTCAGAGACAGAGCTTTGGCCTAGGGCGTGGCTCAGGGACTCTATAGCGCCACCTATCACGCTGTCTGTTGTGGTTGACACATGCATTCACGAAAATGGCCCAGATTTGGTGGGCATGTGTGTTGTATTAATCTAAACAATTTTTACATTTACACTCTATAGCAAATATTCGAAGAATTTGAGTTATGGTTATGATTATGAATTTTGCACATCATGTATTTTGAAACACTTCTCCTAGACGGTTTATCGAAATCATGTCATATAAGCACTAAAATGATCTTGAGGGGTTGCCCGAGAGGAATTGCGACCAGATTTTTGAATTTCAAAAGTATATCGAAATGGCGAAGGTTTGAATTATGGTGTTTTATTGAGAAACAGGAAGTTGGTGTTATAGGCAGAAAAAAGATTATGAATTGGATGTAATTTGGCAGCTACATGTAGAATTGCTTCAGCTACTCAGAGACAGAGCTCTGGCCTAAGGTGTGGCTTTGGGACTCTATAGCGCCACCTAGCAGCACGTTATCTGTTGTGGTTGACACAAACATTCCCGAAAATGAACCAAATTTGGTGGACTTGTGTGTTATTGCTATGGCTAGTCAGAGACAGAGCTTTGGCCTAGGGTGTGGCATAGGGACTCTATAGCGCCACCTAGCAGCACGTAATCTGTTGTGGTTGACACAAACATTCACGAAAATGAACCAAATTTGGTGGGCATGTGTGTTATTGCTATTGCTAGTCAGAGACAGAGCTCTAGCCAAGGGTGTGGCTTAGGGAATCTATAGCGCCACCTAGCAGCACGTTATCTGTTGTGGTTGACACAAACATTCACGAAAATGAACCAAATTTGGTGGGCTTCTGTGTTATTGCTATTGCTAGTCAGAGACAGAGCTCTAGCCAAGGGTGTGGCTTAGGGACTCTATAGCGCCACCTAGCATATAGGCTGTTGTAGTTGTCACATACATTCACGAAAATTAATCAAATGTGGTGGGCTTGTGTGTTATTACTACCACTAGTCAGAGACAGAGCTCTGGCCTAGAGTGTGGCTTAGGGACTGTAGAGCGCCACCTAGCGCATTGTCTGTTGTGGTTGACACATACATTCACGAAAATGAATCAAATTTGGTGGGCATGTGTGTTATTGCTATAGCTATTCAGAGACAGCGCTCTGGCCAAGGTTGTCTTAGGGACTGTATAGCGCCACCTAGTGCATTGTCTGTTGTGGTTGACACACGCATTCACGAAAATGAACCAAATTTGGTGGGCTTGTGCGTTATTGCTATCGATAGTCAGAGATAGAGCTCTGGCCTAGGGTGTGGCTTAGGGACTCTATAGCGCTACCTAGCATGTTGTCTGTTGTGGCTGACACATACATTCAGGAAACTTAACCGAATTTGGTGGGCATGTGTGTTGCTCATGCACATGCCCACCAACACGCACATGTTGCTTTGTTAGATTCCGAAATCTTACAGGTCTCCGCACCGCAGGTGCTCGGGCCCGCCATCGCCGCTTGCGGCTATATTTATTATTATTAGGGCCCGAGCACCGAGGTGCGGCCACTGAAAGTGGCTGCACCGGAGGTGCAAGGCCCTATTGTTTTTGCTCAGATTATTCTTATTATTATAGTATAATTCTCTTACCAGTAACATTTTTCACCAACTTGGCATGCTCTAAAACTCTTGCAATTTAGCTGGCATATGTAGAATTGCATTTGATACTCAGACACAGAGCTGTGGCCTAGGGTGTGGCTCAGGGACTCTATAGCGCCACCTAGCACGCCGTCTACTGTGGTTGACACATACATTCACGGAAATGAACCAAATTTGGTGGACATGTGTGTTGTATTATTCTGAACAAGTTTTACATTTAAACTATATAGTGAATCTTAGAGGAATTTGAGTTATGATTATGATTATGATTTTTGCACATCACGTATTTTGAAATACTTCTCCTAGACGGTTTATCGAAATCATGTCATATCAGCACTAAAATGATCTTGAGGGGTTGCCCGAGAGGAATTGCGACCAGATTTTTGAATTTTTGAAGTATATTGAAATGGCGAAGGTTTGAATTATGGTGTTTTATTAAGAAACAGGAAGTTGGTGTTATAGGCAGAAAAAAGGTTAGGAATTGGATGTAATTTGGCAGCTACATGTGGAATTGCTTCTGCTAGTCAGAGACAGAGCTCTGGCCTAAGGTGTGGCTTTGGGACTCTATAGCGCCACCTAGCAGCATGTTATCTGTTGTGGTTGACACAAACATTCACGAAAATGAACCAAATTTGGTGGACTTGTGTGTTATTGCTACTACTAGTCAGAGACAGAGCTCTGGCCTAAGGTGTGGCTTTGGGACTCTATAGCGCCACCTAGCAGCACGTTATCTGTTGTGGTTGACACAAACATTCACGAAAATGAACCAAATTTGGTGGGCATGTTTGTTATTGCTATTGCTAGTCAGAGACAGAGCTCTAGCCAAGGGTGTGGCTTAGGGACTCTATAGCGCCACCTAGCAGCACGTTATCTGTTGTGGTTGACACAAACATTCACGAAAATGAACCAAATTTGGTGGGCATGTGTGTTATTGCTATTGCTAGTCAGAGACAGAGCTCTAGCCAAGGGTGTGGCTTAGGGACTCTATAGCGCCACCTAGCAGCACGTTATCTGTTGTGGTTGACACAAACATTCACGAAAATGAACCAAATTTGGTGGGCTTGTGTGTTATTGCTATTGCTAGTCAGAGACAGAGCTTTAGCCAAGGGTGTGGCTTAGGGACTCTATAGCGCCACCTAGCATATAGGCTGTTGTAGTTGTCACATACATTCACGAAAATTAATCAAATGTGGTGGGCTTGTGTGTTATTGCTACCACTAGTCAGAGACAGAGCTCTGGCCTAGAGTGTGGCTTAGGGACTCTAGAGCGCCACCTAGCGCATTGTCTGTTGTGGTTGACACATACATTCACGAAAATGAACCAAATTTGGTGGGCATGTGTGTTATTGCTATAGATATTCAGAGACAGCGCTCTGGCCAAGGTTGTCTTAGGGACTGTATAGCGCCACCTAGTGCATTGTCTGTTGTGGTTGACACACGCATTCACGAAAATGAACCAAATTTGGTGGGCTTGTGCGTTATTGCTATCGATAGTCAGAGATAGAGCTCTGGCCTAGGGTGTGGCTTAGGGACTCTATAGCGCTACCTAGCATGTTGTCTGTTGTGGCTGACACATACATTCAGGAAAATTGACTGAATTTGGTGGGCATGTGTGTTGCTCATGCACATGCCCACCGACACGCACATGTTGCTTTGTTAGATTCCGAAATCTCACAGGTCTCCGCACCGCAGGTGCTCGGGCCCGCCATCGCCGCTTGCGGCTATATTTAGGGCCCGAGCACCGAGGTGCGGCCGCTGTAGCAGCGGCTGCACCGTAGGTGCAAGGCCCTATTGTTTCTGCTCAGATTATTATTATTATTATTATTATTATTATTATTATTATTCTTTTTCCGTCTTACCTGTTTTTTTTTTTTCACCAACTTGGCATGCTCTAAAACTCTTGTAATTTGGCAGCCGTTTGTAGAATTGCAATCGAAACTCAGAGACAGAGCTTTGGCCTAGGGCGTGGCTCAGGGACTCTATAGCGCCACCTAGCGCGGTTTCTGTTGTGTTTGACACATACATGCACGAAAATGAACCAAATTTGGTGGGCATATGTGTTGTATTAATCTGAACAACTTTTACATTTAAACGATATAGTAAATCTTAGAAGAATTTGAGTTATGATTATGATTATGATTTTTGCACGTCATGTATTTTGAAACACTTCTCCTAGACGGTGTATCGAAATCATGTCATTTAAGCACTAAAATGATCTTGAGGGGTTGCCCGAGAGGAATTGCGACCAGATTTTTGAATTTCAAAAGTATATTGAAATGGCGAAGGTTTGAATCTAGGTGTCTTATAAAAGAAACAATAAGTTGGTGTTATAGGCAGAAAACAGTGACTAATTTGGATGAAATTTGATGGAGTATTAGTTAGTGTGTTTGTAGTGACAGTCATATACAAAGTTTTGAATTTGGTGTTGTTTGTGTTTTTTAAAAGCGCATTAATGATTGTGGTGGACACAGTTTTAGCTAAAATATTTTGAAGCGAGTTGATGAATAATTATAATCATATCAACCTATGCTGCAATTTGGATTTTAACCATGTTAACAGAAAGTGAGATATTTAGGTTTATTAGGTTTTTATAGGTCTGTGTGCCTAGCGGCGCACGGTCTGGCTCCCTCACTGTGGCTCGCCCACTCTCCCCCTCCTTGTCTGTTTCCCTCCCCCCACAGTTCTTCCCACCCCTCCCCTCTCTCCCAGCTGGATGTCTCTCTAACCTCCCCCGCTTTCCACACAGAGACTCAGACACAGACACAGACACACACACACACACACAGACACACACACACACAGACACACACACACACACACACACACACACACACACACACAGAGAGTCAAGAATGACAGTGTGATGCAAAGTAAAAGGTAAAGAAAAGATCATGTGTATAAAGATTTTACTCAGGTTAAGTCATTTTTGTGATAGAATTGGGGACTGACTAAGTCAGACCCAAGTTCTAATCCTCATAAAAATGCTTGGTTGGAATGGCATGTAATAACCAGAATACAGTAAAGTCATGTATTTTGAAAAACTTGTCCTAGACGCTTTATCGAATCAAACCAAGGGTTTATCGAATCATATCATATCAGCAGTTAGGGACTCCTGGTCACCCACTCACTCACTCACTCACACACACACACACACACACTCTCACTCACACACTCACACACTCTCCTCACTCACACACTCACACACTCTCCTCACTCACACACTCACTCACCAATCACACACACACACACACACACACACACACACACACACACACACACACACACACACACACACACACACACACACACACACACACACACACACACACACACACACACACACACACACACACACACACACACACAACCCCCCCCCCTTGAGGCAGCCGTGGCCTACTGGTTAGGGCTTTGGGCTTGTAACTGGAGGGTTGCTGGTTCAATCCCCGACCAGTCCACCACTAAAGTGGTTCTTATCCTCACAAAAATGCTTGGTTGGAATAGCATGTAATAACCAGAATACAGAAAAGTCAAACAATCATGACTTAGTTACGTTTTGTTTACATCAAGACACAAATACACATTAAAAATAGCAAACAGATTTTATGAATTCAATGATCTGAAGCAGAGATATTGATGTAAGCCTTACAGATGCATGATTTACAGTACACCATATCAACACACTGGTTATCATCTCAAATTTGGACTACAAATATGGATACAGAGATAGAGCTCTGGCCTAGGGTGTGGCTTAGGGGCTCTATAGCGCCACGTAGCGCGTTGTGTACTGTGGTTGACTCATATATTCATGAAAATGAACCAAATTTAGTGGGCTTGTGTGTTATTGCTACCACTAGTCAGAGACAGAGCTCTTGCTTAGAGTGTGGCTTAGGGACTGTATAACGCCACCTAGTGCATTGTCTGTTGTGGTTGACACACACATTCACAAAAATGAGGCAAATTTGGTGGGCTTGTGCGTTATTGCTATCGATAGTCAGAGTTAGAGCTCTGGCCTGGGGTGTGGCTTAGGGACTATATAGCGCCACCTAGCGTGTTGTCTGTTGTGGTTGACACATACATTCAGGAAAATTGACCAAATTTGGTGGCCATGTGTGTTGCTCATGCACATGCCCACCAACACGCACATGTTGCTTTGTTAGATTCCGAAATGTCACAGGTCTCCGCACCGCAGGTGCTCGGGCCCGCCATCGCCGCTTGCGGCTATATTTATTATTATTATTCTTTTTCCGTCTTACCTGTTTTTTTTTTTTCACCAACTTGGCATGCTCTAAAACTCTTGTAATTTGGCAGCCATTTGTAGAATTGCAATCGAAACTCAGAGACAGAGCTTTGGCCTAGGGTGTGGCTCAGGGACTCTATAGCGCCACCTAGCGCGGTTTCTGTTGTGTTTGACACATACATGCACGAAAATGAACCAAATTTGGTGGGCATATGCGTTGTATTAATCTGAACAACTTTTACATTTAAACGATATAGTAAATCTTAGAAGGATTTGAGTTATGATTATGATTATGATTTTTGCACATCACGTATTTTGAAACACTTCTCCTAGACGGTGTATCGAAATCGTGTCATATAAGCACTAAAATGATCTTGAGGGGTTGCCCGAAAGGAATTGCGACCAGATTTTTGAATTTCAAAAGTATATCGAAATGGCGAAGGTTTGAATCTAGGTGTCTTATAAAAGAAACAATAAGTTGGTGTTATAGGCAGAAAACAGTGACTAATTTGGATGAAATTTGATGGAGTATTAGTTAGTGTGTTTGTAGTGACAGTCATATACAAAGTTTTGAATTTGGTGTTGTTTGTGTTTTTTAAAAGCGCATTAATGATTGTGGTGGACACAGTTTTAGCTAAAATATTTTGAAGCGAGTTGATGAATAATTATAATCATATCAACCTATGCTGCAATTTTGATTTTAACCATGTTAACAGAAAGTGAGATATTTAGGTTTATTAGGTTTTTATAGGTCTGTGTGCCTAGCGGCGCACGGTCTGGCTCCCTCACTGTGGCTCGCCCACTCTCCCCCTCCTTGTCTGTTTCCCTCCCCCCACAGTTCTTCCTACCCCTCCCCTCTCTCCCAGCTGGATGTCTCTCTAACCTCCCCCGCTTTCCACACAGAGACTCAGACACAGACACAGACACACACACACAGACACACACACACACACACAAACACACACACAGAGAGTCAAGAATGACAGTGTGATGCAAAGTAAAAGGTAAAGAAAAGATCATGTGTATAAAGATTTTACTCAGGTTAAGTCATTTTTGTGATAGAATTGGGGACTGACTAAGTCAGACCCAAGTTCTAATCCTCATAAAAATGCTTGGTTGGAATGGCATGTAATAACCAGAATACAGTAAAGTCATGTATTTTGAAAAACTTGTCCTAGACGCTTTATCGAATCAAACCAAGGGTTTATCGAATCATATCATATCAGCAGTTAGGGACTCCTGGTCACTCACTCACTCACTCACTCACTCACTCACTCACACACACACACACACACACTCTCCTCACTCACACACTCACTCACCAATCACACACACACACACACACACACACACACACACACACACACACACACACACACACACACACACACACACACACACACACACACACACACACACACACACACACACACACACACACACACACAACCCACCCCCCCCCCCCTTGAGGCAGCTGGGCCTACTGGTTAGGGCTTTGGGCTTGTAACTGGAGGGTTGCCGGTTCAATCCCCGACCAGTCCACCACTAAAGTGGTTCTTTTCCTCACAAAAATGCTTGGTTGGAATAGCATGTAATAACCAGAATACAGAAAAGTCAAACAATCATGACTTAGTTACGTTTTGTTTACATCAAGACACACATACACATTAAAAACAGCAACAGATTTTATGAATTCAATGATCTGAAGCAAAGATATTGATGTAAGCCTTACAGATGCATGATTTACAGTACACCATATCAACACACTGGTTATCATCTCAAATTTGGACAACAAATATGGATACAGAGATAGAGCTCTGGCCTAGGGTGTGGCTTAGGAGCTCTATAGCGCCACGTAGCGCGTTGTGTACTGTGGTTGACTCATATATTCATGAAAATGAGCCAAATTTAGTGGGCTTGTGTGTTTTTGCTACCACTAGTCAGAGACAGAGCTCTGGCTTAGATTGTGGCTTAGGGACTGTATAACGCCACCTAGTGCATTGTCTGTTGTGGTTGACACACACATTCACGAAAATTAGGCAAATTTGGTGGGCTTGTGCGTTATTGCTATCGATAGTCAGAGATAGAGCTCTGGCCTGGGGTGTGGCTTAGGGACTCTATAGCGCCACCTAGCGTGTTGTCTGTTGTGGTTGACACATACATTCAGGAAAATTGACCAAATTTGGTGGCCATGTGTGTTGCTCATGCACATGCCCACCAACACGCACATGTTGCTTTGTTAGATTCCGAAATGTCACAGGTCTCCGCACCGCAGGTGCTCGGGCCCGCCATCGCCGCTTGCGGCTATATTTAGGGCCCGAGCACCGAGGTGCGGCCGCTGAAGCAGCGGCTGCACCATAGGTGCAAGGCCCTATTGCTTCTGCTCAGATTATTATTATTATTATCGTGGAATTTTCTTACGTCCATGTTTCGCCTTTTTTCACCAACTTGGCATGCTCTAAAACTCATGGAATTTGGCAGATATATGTGGAATTGGTAACGCTACTCAAAGACAGAGCTCTGGCCACGGGTGTGGCTCAGGGACTCTATAGCGCCACCTAGCGCGTCGTCTATTGTGGTTGACACATACATTCACGGAAATGAACCAAATTTGGTGGACATGTGTGTTGTATGAATCTGAACAAGTTCTACATTTAAACTATATAGTGAATCTTAGAAGAATTTGAGTTATGATTATGATTATGGTTTTTGCACATCACGTATTTTGAAACACTTCTCCTAGACGGTTTATCGAAATCATGTCATATAAGCACTTAAATGATCTTGAGGGGTTGCCCGAGAGGAATTGCGAACAGATTTTTGAATTTCAAAAGTATATTGAAATGGCGAAGGTTTGAATTATGGCGTTTAATTAAGAAACAGGAAGTTGGTGTTATAGGCAGAAAAAAGGTTATGAATTGGATGTAATTTGGCAGCTACATGTGGAATTGCCTCTGCTAGTCAGAGACAGAGCTCTGGCCTAAGGTGTGGCTTTGGGACTCTATAGCGCCACCTAGCAGCACGTTATCTGTTGTGGTTGACACAAACATTCACGAAAATGAACCAAATTTGGTGGACTTCTGTGTTATTGCTATGGCTAGTCAGAGACAGAGCTTTGGCATAGGGCGTGGCGTAGGGACTCTATAGCGCCACCTAGCAGCACGTTATCTGTTGTGGTTGACACAAACATTCACGAAAATGAACCAAATTTGGTGGGCTTGTGTGTTATTGCTATGGCTAGTCAGAGGCAGAGCTTTGGCATAGGGTGTGGCGTAGGGACTCTACAGCGCCACCTAGTGCGTTGTCTGTTGTGGTTGACCTATACATTATTGAAAATTAACCAAATTTTGGTGGGCATGTGTATTATTGCTACCGCTAGTCAGGGAAAGAGCTCTAGCCTCGGGTGTGGCTTAGGGACTCTATAGCGCCACCTAGCACATTGTCTGTTGTGGTTGACACATACATTCATGAAAATGGACCAAATTTGGTGGGCTTCTGTGTTATCGCTACCGCAGGTCAGAGACAGAGCTCTGGCCTAGGGTGTGCCTTAGGGACTCTGTAGCGCCACCTAGGGCATTTTCTGTTGTGCTTGACACACACATTAATGAAAATGAACCAAATTTGGTGGCTTGTGTGTTATTGTTATCGCTAGTCTGAGACAGAGCTTAGGGACTCTAAAGCGCCACATAGCGCATTGGCTGTTGTTGTTGACACAGACATTCACAAAAATGAACCAAATTTGGTGGGCTTGTGTGTTATTGCTGCTGCTAGTCAGAGACCGAGCTCTGGCCTAGGGTGTGGCTTAGGGACTTTATAGCCCCATATAGCGTGTTGTCTGTTGTGGCTCACACATACTTTCACAAAAATTAACCTAATTTGGTGGGCATGTGTCTTATTGCTACCGCATGTCAGGGACAGAGCTCTGGCCTAGGGTGTGGCTTAGTTAGATTCCGGAATGTCACGGGTCCAGACCGCAGGTGCGAGGGCCCGCATCGCCGCTTGCGGCTATATTTAGGGCCCGAGCACCGAGGTGCGGCCGCTGTAGCAGCGGCTGCACCGTAGGTGCAAGGCCCTATTGTTTCTGCTCAGATTATTATTATTATTATTATTATTATTATTATTATTATTATTCTTTTTCCGTCTTACCTGTTTTTTTTTTTTCACCAACTTGGCATGCTCTAAAACTCTTGTAATTTGGCAGCCATTTGTAGAATTGCAATCGAAACTCAGAGACAGAGCTTTGGCCTAGGGTGTGGCTCAGGGACTCTATAGCGCCACCTAGCGCGGTTTCTGTTGTGTTTGACACATACATGCACGAAAATGAACCAAATTTGGTGGGCATATGCGTTGTATTAATCTGAACAACTTTTACATTTAAACGATATAGTAAATCTTAGAAGGATTTGAGTTATGATTATGATTATGATTTTTGCACATCACGTATTTTGAAACACTTCTCCTAGACGGTGTATCGAAATCGTGTCATATAAGCACTAAAATGATCTTGAGGGGTTGCCCGAAAGGAATTGCGACCAGATTTTTGAATTTCAAAAGTATATCGAAATGGCGAAGGTTTGAATCTAGGTGTCTTATAAAAGAAACAATAAGTTGGTGTTATAGGCAGAAAACAGTGACTAATTTGGATGAAATTTGATGGAGTATTAGTTAGTGTGTTTGTAGTGACAGTCATATACAAAGTTTTGAATTTGGTGTTGTTTGTGTTTTTTAAAAGCGCATTAATGATTGTGGTGGACACAGTTTTAGCTAAAATATTTTGAAGCGAGTTGATGAATAATTATAATCATATCAACCTATGCTGCAATTTTGATTTTAACCATGTTAACAGAAAGTGAGATATTTAGGTTTATTAGGTTTTTATAGGTCTGTGTGCCTAGCGGCGCACGGTCTGGCTCCCTCACTGTGGCTCGCCCACTCTCCCCCTCCTTGTCTGTTTCCCTCCCCCCACAGTTCTTCCTACCCCTCCCCTCTCTCCCAGCTGGATGTCTCTCTAACCTCCCCCGCTTTCCACACAGAGACTCAGACACAGACACAGACACACACACACAGACACACACACACACACACAAACACACACACAGAGAGTCAAGAATGACAGTGTGATGCAAAGTAAAAGGTAAAGAAAAGATCATGTGTATAAAGATTTTACTCAGGTTAAGTCATTTTTGTGATAGAATTGGGGACTGACTAAGTCAGACCCAAGTTCTAATCCTCATAAAAATGCTTGGTTGGAATGGCATGTAATAACCAGAATACAGTAAAGTCATGTATTTTGAAAAACTTGTCCTAGACGCTTTATCGAATCAAACCAAGGGTTTATCGAATCATATCATATCAGCAGTTAGGGACTCCTGGTCACTCACTCACTCACTCACTCACTCACTCACTCACACACACACACACACACACTCTCCTCACTCACACACTCACTCACCAATCACACACACACACACACACACACACACACACACACACACACACACACACACACACACACACACACACACACACACACACACACACACACACACACACACACACACACACACACACACACACAACCCACCCCCCCCCCCCTTGAGGCAGCTGGGCCTACTGGTTAGGGCTTTGGGCTTGTAACTGGAGGGTTGCCGGTTCAATCCCCGACCAGTCCACCACTAAAGTGGTTCTTTTCCTCACAAAAATGCTTGGTTGGAATAGCATGTAATAACCAGAATACAGAAAAGTCAAACAATCATGACTTAGTTACGTTTTGTTTACATCAAGACACACATACACATTAAAAACAGCAACAGATTTTATGAATTCAATGATCTGAAGCAAAGATATTGATGTAAGCCTTACAGATGCATGATTTACAGTACACCATATCAACACACTGGTTATCATCTCAAATTTGGACAACAAATATGGATACAGAGATAGAGCTCTGGCCTAGGGTGTGGCTTAGGAGCTCTATAGCGCCACGTAGCGCGTTGTGTACTGTGGTTGACTCATATATTCATGAAAATGAGCCAAATTTAGTGGGCTTGTGTGTTTTTGCTACCACTAGTCAGAGACAGAGCTCTGGCTTAGATTGTGGCTTAGGGACTGTATAACGCCACCTAGTGCATTGTCTGTTGTGGTTGACACACACATTCACGAAAATTAGGCAAATTTGGTGGGCTTGTGCGTTATTGCTATCGATAGTCAGAGATAGAGCTCTGGCCTGGGGTGTGGCTTAGGGACTCTATAGCGCCACCTAGCGTGTTGTCTGTTGTGGTTGACACATACATTCAGGAAAATTGACCAAATTTGGTGGCCATGTGTGTTGCTCATGCACATGCCCACCAACACGCACATGTTGCTTTGTTAGATTCCGAAATGTCACAGGTCTCCGCACCGCAGGTGCTCGGGCCCGCCATCGCCGCTTGCGGCTATATTTAGGGCCCGAGCACCGAGGTGCGGCCGCTGAAGCAGCGGCTGCACCATAGGTGCAAGGCCCTATTGCTTCTGCTCAGATTATTATTATTATTATCGTGGAATTTTCTTACGTCCATGTTTCGCCTTTTTTCACCAACTTGGCATGCTCTAAAACTCATGGAATTTGGCAGATATATGTGGAATTGGTAACGCTACTCAAAGACAGAGCTCTGGCCACGGGTGTGGCTCAGGGACTCTATAGCGCCACCTAGCGCGTCGTCTATTGTGGTTGACACATACATTCACGGAAATGAACCAAATTTGGTGGACATGTGTGTTGTATGAATCTGAACAAGTTCTACATTTAAACTATATAGTGAATCTTAGAAGAATTTGAGTTATGATTATGATTATGGTTTTTGCACATCACGTATTTTGAAACACTTCTCCTAGACGGTTTATCGAAATCATGTCATATAAGCACTTAAATGATCTTGAGGGGTTGCCCGAGAGGAATTGCGAACAGATTTTTGAATTTCAAAAGTATATTGAAATGGCGAAGGTTTGAATTATGGCGTTTAATTAAGAAACAGGAAGTTGGTGTTATAGGCAGAAAAAAGGTTATGAATTGGATGTAATTTGGCAGCTACATGTGGAATTGCCTCTGCTAGTCAGAGACAGAGCTCTGGCCTAAGGTGTGGCTTTGGGACTCTATAGCGCCACCTAGCAGCACGTTATCTGTTGTGGTTGACACAAACATTCACGAAAATGAACCAAATTTGGTGGACTTCTGTGTTATTGCTATGGCTAGTCAGAGACAGAGCTTTGGCATAGGGCGTGGCGTAGGGACTCTATAGCGCCACCTAGCAGCACGTTATCTGTTGTGGTTGACACAAACATTCACGAAAATGAACCAAATTTGGTGGGCTTGTGTGTTATTGCTATGGCTAGTCAGAGGCAGAGCTTTGGCATAGGGTGTGGCGTAGGGACTCTACAGCGCCACCTAGTGCGTTGTCTGTTGTGGTTGACCTATACATTATTGAAAATTAACCAAATTTTGGTGGGCATGTGTATTATTGCTACCGCTAGTCAGGGAAAGAGCTCTAGCCTCGGGTGTGGCTTAGGGACTCTATAGCGCCACCTAGCACATTGTCTGTTGTGGTTGACACATACATTCATGAAAATGGACCAAATTTGGTGGGCTTCTGTGTTATCGCTACCGCAGGTCAGAGACAGAGCTCTGGCCTAGGGTGTGCCTTAGGGACTCTGTAGCGCCACCTAGGGCATTTTCTGTTGTGCTTGACACACACATTAATGAAAATGAACCAAATTTGGTGGCTTGTGTGTTATTGTTATCGCTAGTCTGAGACAGAGCTTAGGGACTCTAAAGCGCCACATAGCGCATTGGCTGTTGTTGTTGACACAGACATTCACAAAAATGAACCAAATTTGGTGGGCTTGTGTGTTATTGCTGCTGCTAGTCAGAGACCGAGCTCTGGCCTAGGGTGTGGCTTAGGGACTTTATAGCCCCATATAGCGTGTTGTCTGTTGTGGCTCACACATACTTTCACAAAAATTAACCTAATTTGGTGGGCATGTGTCTTATTGCTACCGCATGTCAGGGACAGAGCTCTGGCCTAGGGTGTGGCTTAGTTAGATTCCGGAATGTCACGGGTCCAGACCGCAGGTGCGAGGGCCCGCATCGCCGCTTGCGGCTATATTTAGGGCCCGAGCACCGAGGTGCGGCCGCTGTAGCAGCGGCTGCACCGTAGGTGCAAGGCCCTATTGTTTCTGCTCAGATTATTATTATTATTATTATTATTATTATTATTATTATTATTCTTTTTCCGTCTTACCTGTTTTTTTTTTTTCACCAACTTGGCATGCTCTAAAACTCTTGTAATTTGGCAGCCATTTGTAGAATTGCAATCGAAACTCAGAGACAGAGCTTTGGCCTAGGGTGTGGCTCAGGGACTCTATAGCGCCACCTAGCGCGGTTTCTGTTGTGTTTGACACATACATGCACGAAAATGAACCAAATTTGGTGGGCATATGCGTTGTATTAATCTGAACAACTTTTACATTTAAACGATATAGTAAATCTTAGAAGGATTTGAGTTATGATTATGATTATGATTTTTGCACATCACGTATTTTGAAACACTTCTCCTAGACGGTGTATCGAAATCGTGTCATATAAGCACTAAAATGATCTTGAGGGGTTGCCCGAAAGGAATTGCGACCAGATTTTTGAATTTCAAAAGTATATCGAAATGGCGAAGGTTTGAATCTAGGTGTCTTATAAAAGAAACAATAAGTTGGTGTTATAGGCAGAAAACAGTGACTAATTTGGATGAAATTTGATGGAGTATTAGTTAGTGTGTTTGTAGTGACAGTCATATACAAAGTTTTGAATTTGGTGTTGTTTGTGTTTTTTAAAAGCGCATTAATGATTGTGGTGGACACAGTTTTAGCTAAAATATTTTGAAGCGAGTTGATGAATAATTATAATCATATCAACCTATGCTGCAATTTTGATTTTAACCATGTTAACAGAAAGTGAGATATTTAGGTTTATTAGGTTTTTATAGGTCTGTGTGCCTAGCGGCGCACGGTCTGGCTCCCTCACTGTGGCTCGCCCACTCTCCCCCTCCTTGTCTGTTTCCCTCCCCCCACAGTTCTTCCTACCCCTCCCCTCTCTCCCAGCTGGATGTCTCTCTAACCTCCCCCGCTTTCCACACAGAGACTCAGACACAGACACAGACACACACACACAGACACACACACACACACACAAACACACACACAGAGAGTCAAGAATGACAGTGTGATGCAAAGTAAAAGGTAAAGAAAAGATCATGTGTATAAAGATTTTACTCAGGTTAAGTCATTTTTGTGATAGAATTGGGGACTGACTAAGTCAGACCCAAGTTCTAATCCTCATAAAAATGCTTGGTTGGAATGGCATGTAATAACCAGAATACAGTAAAGTCATGTATTTTGAAAAACTTGTCCTAGACGCTTTATCGAATCAAACCAAGGGTTTATCGAATCATATCATATCAGCAGTTAGGGACTCCTGGTCACTCACTCACTCACTCACTCACTCACTCACTCACACACACACACACACACACTCTCCTCACTCACACACTCACTCACCAATCACACACACACACACACACACACACACACACACACACACACACACACACACACACACACACACACACACACACACACACACACACACACACACACACACACACACACACACACACACACACACACACACACACACACACACACACACAACCCACCCCCCCCCCCCTTGAGGCAGCTGGGCCTACTGGTTAGGGCTTTGGGCTTGTAACTGGAGGGTTGCCGGTTCAATCCCCGACCAGTCCACCACTAAAGTGGTTCTTTTCCTCACAAAAATGCTTGGTTGGAATAGCATGTAATAACCAGAATACAGAAAAGTCAAACAATCATGACTTAGTTACGTTTTGTTTACATCAAGACACACATACACATTAAAAACAGCAACAGATTTTATGAATTCAATGATCTGAAGCAAAGATATTGATGTAAGCCTTACAGATGCATGATTTACAGTACACCATATCAACACACTGGTTATCATCTCAAATTTGGACAACAAATATGGATACAGAGATAGAGCTCTGGCCTAGGGTGTGGCTTAGGAGCTCTATAGCGCCACGTAGCGCGTTGTGTACTGTGGTTGACTCATATATTCATGAAAATGAGCCAAATTTAGTGGGCTTGTGTGTTTTTGCTACCACTAGTCAGAGACAGAGCTCTGGCTTAGATTGTGGCTTAGGGACTGTATAACGCCACCTAGTGCATTGTCTGTTGTGGTTGACACACACATTCACGAAAATTAGGCAAATTTGGTGGGCTTGTGCGTTATTGCTATCGATAGTCAGAGATAGAGCTCTGGCCTGGGGTGTGGCTTAGGGACTCTATAGCGCCACCTAGCGTGTTGTCTGTTGTGGTTGACACATACATTCAGGAAAATTGACCAAATTTGGTGGCCATGTGTGTTGCTCATGCACATGCCCACCAACACGCACATGTTGCTTTGTTAGATTCCGAAATGTCACAGGTCTCCGCACCGCAGGTGCTCGGGCCCGCCATCGCCGCTTGCGGCTATATTTATTATTATTCTTTTTCCGTCTTACCTGTTTTTTTTTTTTCACCAACTTGGCATGCTCTAAAACTCTTGTAATTTGTCAGCCATTTGTAGAATTGCAATCAAAACTCAGAGACAGAGCTTTGGCCTAGGGCGTGGCTCAGGGACTCTATAGCGCCACCTATCACGCTGTCTGTTGTGGTTGACACATGCATTCACGAAAATTGCCCAGATTTGGTGGGCATATGTGTTGTATTAATCTAAACAATTTTTACATTTACACTCTATAGCAAATATTCGAAGAATTTGAGTTATGGTTATGATTATGAATTTTGCACATCATGTATTTTGAAACACTTCTCCTAGACGGTTTATCGAAATCATGTCATATAAGCACTAAAATGATCTTGAGGGGTTGCCCGAGAGGAATTGCGACCAGATTTTTGAATTTCAAAAGTATATCGAAATGGCGAAGGTTTGAATTATGGTGTTTTATTGAGAAACAGGAAGTTGGTGTTATAGGCAGAAAAAAGATTATGAATTGGATGTAATTTGGCAGCTACATGTGGAATTGCTTCAGCTAGTCAGAGACAGAGCTCTGGCCTAAGGTGTGGCTTTGGGACTCTATAGCGCCACCTAGCAGCACATTATATTTTGTGGTTGACACGTACATTCACCAAAATGAACCAAATTTGGTGGACTTGTGTGTTATTGCTATGGCTAGTCAGAGACAGAGCTTTGGCAGAGGGTGTGGCGTAGGGACTCTATAGCGCCACCTAGTGCGTTGTCTGTTGTGGTTGACACAAATATTCACCAAAATTAAACAAATTTGGTGGGCTTGTGTGTTATTGCTATCGGTAGTCAGAGACAGAGCTCTGGCCTAGAGTGTGGCTTAGGGACTCTAGAGCGCCACCTAATGCATTGTCTGTTGTGGTTGACACGTACATTCACCAAAATGAACCAAATTTTATGGGCATGTGTGTTATTGCTATAGTTATTCAGAGACAGAGCTCTGGCCTCGGGTGTGGCTTAAGGACTCTATAGCGCCACCTAGTGCATTGTCTGTTGTGGTTGACACATACATTCACAAAAATGAACCAAATTTGGTTGGCATATGTGTTATTGCTATAGCTATTCAGAGACTGCACTCTGGCCAAGGGTGTCTTCAGGACTGTATAACGCCACCTAGCGCATTGTTTGTTGTGGTTGACACACACATTCACGAAAATGAACCAAATTTGGTGGGCTTGTGCGTTATTGCTATCGATAGTCAGAGATAGAGCTCTGCCCTAGGGTGTGGCTTAGGGACTCTATAGCGCCACCTAGCGCATTGTCTGTGTTCGTTCACCCAAATTAACCAAATTTGGTGGGCATGTGTGTTATTGCTATAGTTATTCAGAGACAGAGCTCTGGCCTCGGGTGTGGCTTAGGGACTCTATAGCGCCACCTAGTGCATTGTCTGTTGTGGTTGACACATACATTCACAAAAATGAACCAAATTTGGTTGGCATGTGTTATTGCTATAGCTATTCAGAGACAGCACTCTGGCCAAGGGTGTCTTCGGGACTGTATAACACCACCTAGCGCATTGTCTGTTGTGGTTGACACACACATTCACGAAAATGAACCAAATTTGGTGGGCTTGTGCGTTATTGCTATCGATAGTCAGAGATAGAGCTCTGGCCTAGGGTGTGGCTTAGGAACTCTATAGCGCCACCTAGCGTGTTGTCTTTTGTGGTTGACACATACATTCAGGAAAATTGACCAAATTTGGTGGGCATGTGTGTTGCTCATGCACATGCCCACCAACACGCACATGTTGCTTTGTTAGATTCCGAAATGTCACATGTCTCCGCACCGCAGGTGCTCGGGCCCGCCATCGCCGCTTGCGGCTATATTTAACAATGGTATCGGATCGGTATCGGATATCGACCGATACGCAGAGCCCAGGCATCGGTATCTGTATCGGGACTGAAAAAGTTGAATCGGTGCATCCCTAATAGAGTCCCTAAGCCACACCCTAGACCAGAGCTCTGTCTCTGACTAGGGGTAGCAAAAACAATTTTGTCTGTGAAATTTCTAAAGTACGCCTTCTGCCACGAAGATAAGTTGTAGGGTTTTAAATGTTCAAAAAAAGAGTAAAAGGTCTGCACACTTCCTCTCACTTAATTTACTTTATTAGTTCAAGGGTTTTAAATGTTCCTCATAAAAAGTCTATCCGAAGTCCAAATAAAAGAAAATGTTGCTGTTATTGCTACGATAGACCGTTAAATTTACATGCACAGGGTTTGTACACCATTATCATGGCCAAATTCAAGCACTTTTTAAGGACTTTCAAGACCAGTTTTCCAGTATTGAAATTGTGAGTGAACAAATTCAAAGCCCTGTTGTTTGAGGTCACTGTAGGATAAAGAACCAGGAAATTTGATACAACCTTAGCCGAATACTGAACCAGCAACTATCATTAGGTTAACTGAATGGGGCATAGAAAATGAGTGTTTGCTGCTCTGTCATATCAAGTTTCCTTGTTCTTTTTCTTACTGACAGCACTCGATGATGTTGAACAGCATGGATTGATTCACACCATATTTCAGGGGTGTGATTGGCAAAGGACAAAAAAGAGGAAAATATACCCAGCACCCTCAGGAGAAAGTTTTCAAAAATGACCCCTTAAATGATAACATCAGATGACTTTTATGAGAACTGTTGATAAACTGTGATACATATAAACATTATAACATATATCGAGGGCTGAGAACCAAAGGGGCAGTTGCGTAAGTGACATTTTGGTCAAAATTGAGTTATATATATCACCTGAAAGCTCTTGAGCTCTTTTTAGCTGACACAATTATAGAAGTAAAATATTTATAAATATAAAATGATTGACAAAACCAAAAACCAAAGGTCTTTAACTGTGAACTTAAGCAGTTAGATTTGTTTTGGCTCTCTTGTAAAGTTGGTGAAATGTCACTTACGCCCCTGTGGTTCTCAGCCCTCGATATATATAGATATACATAGACTATATTGTAATAAGTCTACGACTAATTTATAGCAAAGTAGCCTAGGCCTGCTCAAGACTAAACCAGATATGGATGAAATATGTAGGCTATCATGATCATTTTGCCAACAATGATGTAGTACCATGGATTTTCCTAGTTCATGACATGCTTTGTTTTCACTTAAACCAACATAAAGTTATAATGTTGACTACATGTTTTAATATAGGCCTACTTGATAACATATAGCCTGCCCCCTTAGTCCTCTAGCTCTAGTCCTGTACAATATAATATAATAGTGAATAGGCTTATTGATATATTGATGCTGTTTGAAGAGGTTGCTTGATGATATTTAAGTTCCAAAGAAAATCAAATTGCACCACTCCCTCTCCTTCCAAAGTAACATGTCCTACACCTTTCCTCTTAAAAACAGATGTCTGGCCCTACTGTTATAAGCTACATCACTTGTTCAAGTGCACACACTAAATGGAGAGCTAGGATTAAAATTCAAACTGTGCCTTTAAATAGGCGACTTTTTTCATCTATCAGCACAATGCTACAGGCCATTTTCACTAAAAAAATCAGCTCAATATTATGTGCAAGACAAGTTTACCAAGCATGCCAATGTGTTAATCTCTTAGCACTGTCGTCATACGTTTTCTCATAGTGAGATGGCTATCCCGAAATATGTTTTGAATGACGTTTTGAATGACATGGGGCGCACGGAGATAAGGCTGGAAAAACGCGACATGACAAGGTGATAACTAAACAATTTAGTTGACCTAGGGTAGACAGGCTTTGTGGCTAAAACTATGAAAACCAGTAGGCTAGTCTGTCACAGCTAACTTCAGGCACTGTAGCCTAGACTAGTTTACACGCGCAGAAATTAAAAGTCAATATTGCCATCACGAGATTGCTGTCATTATCGGAAAATCCGGACACGTCAAACTGGATGCGAACGCGTGGCAAAGCCAACAACAACTTCATAAATTACGTCTTTTAAATAAATAATTTGAGCCTACCGTTTCATGCCTAACGTCGACAGCAGATTTCTCAGCCCATCATAGGCAAGGTTATTAATGCATAGGCCTATAGCCTAATAAACTAGGCTTAGTGATGGCAGATCAAATAATAAAAAAACGTTTTGAAGTCTACCCAGAGCATGTTTGCAAACGCATGCAAAGGGATAAACTATGTTCATACCATCTTCAATCGTTTCAAAAACTAGGATTAGGCAGTCTGCCTATGCTGTTTCAATGTATAGTTGCAGGAATCAATCGTTTGAAAAATATCGTTGTTTCTAGCCTCGTATGGTTTCACTTGGATCACACACACATTGCACGACTGCTCATATGAATCGGTGGCACCAAACTAGCGTATTTCCAGACAGTGGAAACGTTTAGATTATTTTGAATAGATAGATGGTTCACTCCATTTAAAGGCAATTAATCACCACAACTGATTAACATTAACCTGCCTTGCACTGGAGGGAAATGTTCTTACCTTGATTGAAAGCTAACCAGTGAAGCAGACGGCCAGTTCTAGTTCTGTCATCTTCTCTCCTGCTTTCTAGATGTCCATGGAGAAACGTCCTCCTTCAGTTAGGCAGAGTAAGTTCGTTGTGGTTTCAAACTTACGTCCTCCACTAATAGCTAGCATTAGCTAGCTTCCACTCACAAACGGTAGGCTACTCCCAAAATGTGACACATTTGAACTTCTCGTTACGTTTTACAACTGTCAAAAGTTTGGATTATGTTTCAGGAGTTAAACTGACACCTAGGCTATCAATGCTCTATTTGTAAGCTAAAATAAACTAGTAAGCACCATATCGCTAACGTGCATCACTTGGAGTTGGCTAGCTAGCTAGCTAGCTTAGGCCAAGATTTAAAACCAGGTCGAATTTACTACGGCTGGCCCTAGGTGCCTGTTGTTTTCCGCTAGACCTTTTCAAACAAGACCAACTACAGTAGCAGCTAGGCTATTTGACGTTCGTTATCGCACTGGGACTTGTTAATTACCGAACGTGACAAAAACCTGCCTTGCTATAACGTTAGCTCCCAAAAGGCAGGCTACTCCCAAACAGTGACACATTTGAACTTCACGTTACATTTTACAACTGTCAACAGTTTGGATTGTGTTTCGGTAGGCCTAGTTAGGCTGTCACCTAGGCTATCAAGGCTCTATTTGTAAGCTAAGATAAACTAGCTAGTAAACACCATATCACTAACGTCCATCACTTGGAGTTAGCTAGATGGAGGAAACGAGCGCTTTAGCCAACTTATTGAACCGCATCAAATAGCTTGCAAAGTTGCGTTTCAACAAAACTGTTAGCAGCTACCTTACTTTCAAGAATAACTCCGTAGACAAAAAGTCAAAATGATTGCACTGTTTCCACAATATAAATCCACGAAAACACTCAGTGTAGAGCTATGCTATGAGTCTTCTATGGGGTCGCCTGGATCTGCACTGACTAACAAATCACATGATGTAGTGGGCGGGACAGTGCTCTCGACCACAGAATGTCAAATGAGTGAGAGACTTTTACAGACAATTGAGTTTCATTCCCTAGGGCATCAAACAAATAACCCTAAATAACTCACTTTCTGTTAATGTGTTTAAAGTCAAAATTGCAGCATAGGTTAATATGACTATTAGTATTTGTAAACTCATCTCATAATACTTTAGGTAAAACTATGTGTCAATCATTAATATGCTATTATAAGTGACAAAATCACAACCACACCAAACAACATCAAAACTTGAATGTGACTGTCACTACAACCACACTATCTAATACTCCATTCAATTTCATCCAAATTAGTCACTGCTTTCTGCCTATAACACCAACTTATTGTTCCTTTTATAAGACACCTAGGTTCAAACCTGTGTGTGTGTGTGTGTGTGTCTGTGTGTGTGTGTGTGTGTGTCTGTCTGTGTCTGAGTCTCTATGTGGAAAGCGGGGGAGGTTAGAGAGACATCCAGCTGGGAGAGAGGGGAGGGGTGGGAAGAACTGTGGGGGGAGAGTGGGTGAGCCACAGTGAGGGAGCAAGACCATGCGCGACTAGGGAAACAGACCTATAAAAACCTAATAAACCTAAATATCTCACTTTCTGTTAACATGGTTGAAATCAAAATTGCAGCATAGGTTGATATGATTATAATTATTCATCAACTCGCTTAAAAATATTTTAGCTAAAACTGTGTCCACCACAATCATTAATGCGCTTTTAAAAAACACAAACAACACCAAATTCAAAACTTTGTATATGACTGTCACTACAAACACACTAACTAATACTCCATCAAATTTCATCCAAATTAGTCACTGTTTTCTGCCTATAACACCAACTTTTTGATTCTTTTATAAGACACCTAGATTCAAACCTTCGCCATTTCGATATACTTTTGAAATTCAAAAATCTGGTCGCAATTCCTCTCAGGCCACCCCTCAAGATCATTTTAGTGTTTAAATGACATAATTTCGATAAACCGTCTAGGAGAAGTATTTCAAAATACATGATGTGCAAAAATCAGAAAATCTCACATAATTCAAATTCTTCTAAGATTCACTATATAGTTTAAATGTAAAACTTGTTCAGAATAATACAACACACATGTCCACCAAATTTGGTTCATTTCCGTGAATGTATGCGTCAACCACAGCAGACAGCACGCTAGGTGGCGCTATACAGTCCTTGAGCCACACCCTTGGCCAAACCTTTGTCTCTAAGTACAGTTAACAATTCCACATCTAGATGCCAAATTACAAGAGTTTTAGTGCATGTCAAGTTGGTGAAAAAGGGCGAAAAAGTTAAGGGTAAGAGGAATAGAAGTATAATAATAATAATAAATATAGCCGCAAGCGGCGATGGCGGGCCCGAGCACCTGCGGTGCGGAGACCTGTAAGATTTCGGAATCTAACAAAGCAACATGTGCGTGTTGGTGGGCATGTGCATGAGCAACACACATGCCCACCAAATTCGGTTAAGTTTCCTGAATGTATGTGTCAGCCACAACAGACAACATGCTAGGTAGCGCTATAGAGTCCCTAAGCCACACCCTAGGCCAGAGCTCTATCTCTGACTATCGATAGCAATAACGCACAAGCCCACCAAATTTGGTTCATTTTCGTGAATGCGTGTGTCAACCACAACAGACAATGCACTAGGTGGCGCTATACAGTCCCTAAGACAACCTTGGCCAGAGCGCTGTCTCTGAATAGCTATAGCAATAACACACATGCCCACCAAATTTGATTCATTTTCGTGAATGTATGTGTCAACCACAACAGACAATGCGCTAGGTGGCGCTCTACAGTCCCTAAGCCACACTCTAGGCCAGAGCTCTGTCTCTGACTAGTGGTAGTAATAACACACAAGCCCACCACATTTGATTAATTTTCGTGAATGTATGTGACAACTACAACAGCCTATATGCTAGGTGGCGCTATAGAGTCCCTAAGCCACACCCTTGGCTAGAGCTCTGTCTCTGACTAGCAATAGCAATAACACAGAAGCCCACCAAATTTGGTTCATTTTCGTGAATGTTTGTGTCAACCACAACAGATAACGTGCTGCTAGGTGGCGCTATAGATTCCCTAAGCCACACCCTTGGCTAGAGCTCTGTCTCTGACTAGCAATAGCAATAACACACATGCCCACCAAATTTGGTTCATTTTCGTGAATGTTTGTGTCAACCACAACAGATTACGTGCTGCTAGGTGGCGCTATAGAGTCCCTATGCCACACCCTAGGCCAAAGCTCTGTCTCTGACTAGCCATAGCAATAACACACAAGTCCACCAAATTTGGTTCATTTTCGGGAATGTTTGTGTCAACCACAACAGATAACGTGCTGCTAGGTGGCGCTATAGAGTCCCAAAGCCACACCTTAGGCCAGAGCTCTGTCTCTGAGTAGCTGAAGCAATTCTACATGTAGCTGCCAAATTACATCCAATTCATAATCTTTTTTCTGCCTATAACACCAACTTCCTGTTTCTCAATAAAACACCATAATTCAAACCTTCGCCATTTCGATATACTTTTGAAATTCAAAAATCTGGTCGCAATTCCTCTCGGGCAACCCCTCAAGATCATTTTAGTGCTTATATGACATGATTTCGATAAACCGTCTAGGAGAAGTGTTTCAAAATACATGATGTGCAAAATTCATAATCATAACCATAACTCAAATTCTTCGAATATTTGCTATAGAGTGTAAATGTAAAAATTGTTTAGATTAATACAACACACATGCCCACCAAATCTGGGCCATTTTCGTGAATGCATGTGTCAACCACAACAGACAGCGTGATAGGTGGCGCTATAGAGTCCCTGAGCCACGCCCTAGGCCAAAGCTCTGTCTCTGAGTTTCGATTGCAATTCTACAAATGGCTGCCAAATTACAAGAGTTTTAGAGCATGCCAAGTTGGTGAAAAAAAAAAAACAGGTAAGACGGAAAAAGAATAATAATAATAATAATAATAATCTGAGCAGAAACAATAGGGCCTTGCACCTACGGTGCAGCCACTTTCAGTGGCCGCACCTCGGTGCTCGGGCCCTAAATATAGCCGCAAGCGGCGATGGCGGGCCCGAGCACCTGCGGTGCGGAGACCTGTGACATTTCGGAATCTAACAAAGCAACATGTGCGTGTTGGTGGGCATGTGCATGAGCAACACACATGCCCACCAAATTTGGTCAATTTTCCTGAATGTATGTGTCAACCACAACAGACAACACGCTAGGTGGCGCTATAGAGTCCCTAAGCCACACCCTAGGCCAGAGCTCTATCTCTGACTATCGATAGCAATAACGCACAAGCCCACCAAATTTGGTTCATTTTCGTGAATGTGTGTGTCAACCACAACACACAATGCGCTAGGTGGCGCTATACAGTCCATAAGACACCCTTGGCCAGATCGTGTCTCTGAATAGCTATAGCAATAACACATATGCTAACCAAATTTGGTTCATTTTCGTGAATGTATGTGTCAATCACAACAGACAATGCACTAGGTGGCGCTATAGAGTCCCTAAGCCACACCCTCAGCCAGAGCTCTGTCTCTGAATAGCGATGGCAATAACACATGTGCCCACCAAATTTGGTTCATTTTCGTGAATGTATGTTTCAACCACAACAGACAACGCACTAGGTGGCGCTATAGAGTCCCTAAGCCACACCCTAGGCCAAAGCTCTGTCTCTGACTAGCGATAGCAATAACACATAAGTCCACCAAATTTGGTTCATTTTCGTGAATGTTTGTGTCAACCACAACAGATAACGTGCTACTAGGTGGCGCTATAGAGTCCCTAAGCCACACCTTAGGCCAGAGCTCTGTCTCTGACTAGCGATAGCAATAAGACATAAGTCCACCAAATTTGGTTCATTTTCGTGAATGTTTGTGTCAACCACAACAGATAATGTGCTACTAGGTGGCGCTATAGAGTCCCGAAGCCACACCTTAGGCCAGAGCTCTGTCCCTGACTAGCAGATGCAATTCCATGTGTAGCTGCCAAATTACATACAATTCCTAACCTTTTTTCTGCCTATAACACCAACTTCCTGTTTCATAATAAGACGCCATAATTCAAACCTTCGCCATTTCGATATGCTTCGAAAATTCAAAAATCTGTTCGCAATTCCTCTCGGGCAACCCCTCAAGATCATTTTACTGCTCATATGACATGATTTCGATAAACCGTCTAGGAGAAGTGTTTCAAAATACATGATGTGCAAAAATCATAATCATAATCATAACTCAAATTTGTTTAAGATTCACTATGTAGTGTAAATGTAAAAGTTGTTCAGAATAATACAACACACATGTCCACCAAATTTGGTTCATTTCCGTGAATGTATGTGTCAACCACAACAGACAGCGCCGTAGGTGGCGCTATAGAGTCCCTGAGCCACACCCTAGGCCAGGGCTCTGTCTCTGAGTATCAAATGCAATTCTACATATGCCTGCCAAATTACAAGAGTTTTGGTTTATGCCAAGTTGGTGAAACGGCCAAACGGGCTAAGAGGAAGAGAGAATAATAATAATAATAATAATAATAATCTGAGCAAAAACAATAGGGCCTTGCACCTACGGTGCAGCCACTTTCAGTGGCCGCACCTCGGTGCTCGGGCCCTAAATATAGCCGCAAGCGGCGATGGCGGGCCCGAGCACCTGCGGTGCGGACCCATGACATTTCGGAATCTAACAAAGCAGCACGTGCCTTGTGTTGATGCCCATGTCTAGGTTATGTCAGTAAATGTTTTTGTGCAGTCAGAAATCCACAGAATCTGGAGGAAGGAACTGAATTGAACATAGGCCTAATTTACAGAGAGATCATACAAGACTGTAAGCAGACATATGTATTAGTGTTGCATTGATATGCATATTGTTTTGCCATTGTTTTCAACTTCTCTATATAATCATCTCTATTCACCTTATTCACGCTGTGGTCATTGTAAACCAAAACTTGGTTATGGGGTCCGCAAACCATTTCATTGTTGTGTTCTATGCATCTGCCAGTAATTCCTGACAGTGTGTTAATGATAGTTAGTGTACCCCATAGCCTCCCTTTCGTTTACACATGGCTGCTGCGTGAATAAGGCAAATAAAAAGGTGGAAGATGTCTACATGCCACGGTTATTGGCTAATATCTGTGTTCAATGGACAGGGCTCAGCAATAGTTAAGCCATAGGTCTTTTGTTTTTCGTTCAAAGACTTACTTATGATGGTCTTGGCTCTGTATCCAAAAAGCTTCAGGCAGTTCAACTGAAATTAAGTGGAACATTGGGTGTGTTACCAGCCTTACCAGCCTGAATAACCAGCCTTGTAGCGTCCCTTTCATTCCACATTAGGGAGAAGTTCATTTGCCAAAATAACAACTCTATTTCCTGATAAGCTGCATACTTGAAGGTTGAAGATGTTTAGGCATATCAAGTTATATGAACTTCAAGATATAACCTTATGATTCCCTTGTTCAGTTCTGCGCTGGATCTGAATTACAGTTTATCTCTGTCACTTTGGTACATTTCTTGAATCATCCTCAAGATTTGCAAAATAGTAAGTGCATTTCTCAAAACAATTTGTAAAAATAGCAAAACATGGATTACCTGCAAAAGCCAGTTCTTGCTCAAAATCCTTAGTTCATTTTGTGTTAATGCATAGCAGTAACTCTGAAGTATGTGATTTGTGAGTAGTCGTGATTTATGTGTGTGTAGTGACTACACTCTTCCAGTGTCTATGCATGTTGTCATTATTGCGCTTTATCTTTATGTACTGTTCTTGTCACTGTTGTATTGTTGTCTTATTGTACATTGTACAGTACTGTCCAGGGATTAAAGCAAAAAAAAAATCCTGAGCCTGAACTCTTTTAGACTCGTGCATGCGACTCTATACGACACTATGTTGGTCGATCGATTGGAAACCGGTTTACTTTTTGGAGTGTTTGCACACGACACAGGCCTTGTTTGTGATGTTGGACCCCAAGAAAGGGCAATAGGTTGCAGCAGTAGTCCAACACACTACAATATGGTACATGTAGCATTTAGGATTTCTTTTTATATCACGTTTTGCTGCTAATCTTTGTCTTTGACAGGTTACAAATTGACCTACAATCATAAGGTGTCATGTTGTCAGGATATGTGAAATTGGAAGGCAGGCATTTGAAGAATAAGATTTAGTTGCAACCATTTAAATTAAGGTATTCAAAAAAAGACAATGATTATCTTTCTAAAGAGTAATAACAGTGTTTCCCACAGATTAGAAGGCAATGTGTGGTGGTCGCCTCATGTCTGACTTTTTATCACTTTGCTTTCACATAATGTGAATTTATTTATTTAATGATTTTTTAACAAGATGTAAAGCACACACACACACACACACACACACACACACACACACACACACACACACACACACACACACACACGTAATTATTTATACATTCTGTATACTGACATTTCTGATATTGAAGCCTCAAAATATTGTAAACAAAGTAGCATAGTTGGCTAGTTTAACATACTCTAGCTGGTTGGACTGTTCAGTGTCCCCACGTGTGTTTAAGTTTCAAGGTAAGCTCATACTTTTTCTCCTTGGGACAGGCCCTTTAAATCTTGGAGTTGAAAAACATTGGTATTGAGATGGTCAGTCAACTTGAATGCAGAGTTTTAATCAGATGTGTGCACTGCAGCATAGCCTACTAATGATGCTAACCGTATTTAACAATAATTCAGCTAGTCGTCTTCTGTGCGTCATTGCGCTCACGATTGTGAATGTTTTGTTTGGATTAAATGTGAATGTAGAGGGGCGGATGTCCATTGAGTGCGCACAAGAGCGGGCCAAGGAGAATTTGTTTACTTCTATTCATGGGTTTCATCAGGTCCCTTTCCACAGGTGTATAAAATCAAGCACCTTGATTATCAATGCAGACTACATGGTGCTTGATTAGTACACCTGTGGAAAGGGACCTGATGAAACCCATGAATACGGTTTGGTAAAGTTGCACGCATAGTCTACACAATTTGCGGAAGAACTTATGCTTCCACCCGCAGCGTCAGGTGCATTAGTGCAGGTGGCGCTATAGAGTCCCTAAGCCACACCCTAGGCCAGAGCTCTATCTCTGACTATCGATAGCAATAACGCACAAGCCCACCAAATTTGGTTCATTTTCGTGAATGTGTGTGCTAACCACGACACAATGCGCTAGGTGGCGCTATAAAGTCCCTAAGACACTCTTGACAAGAGCGCTGTCTCTGAATAGCTATAGCAATAACACATATGCTAACCAAATTTGGTTCATTTTTGTGAATGTATGTGTCAACCACAACAGATAACGTGCTGCTAGGTGGCGCTATAGAGTCCCTAAGCCACACTCTAGGCCAGAGCTCTGTCTCTGACTACCGATAGCAATAACACACAAGCCCAACAAATTTGGTTAATTTTCGCAAATGTTTGTGTCAACCACAACAGACAACGCACTAGGTGGCGCTATAGAGTCCCTACGCAACACCCTATGCCAAAGCTCTGTCTCTGACTAGCCATAGCAATAACACACAAGTCCATCAAATTTGGTTCATTTTCGTGAATGTTTGTGTCAACCACAACAGATAACATGCTGCTAGGTGGCGCTATAGAGTCCCAAAGCCACACCTTAGGCCAGAGCTCTGTTTCTGACTAGCAGAAGCAATTCCACATGTAGCTGCCAAATTACATCCAATTCATAACCTTTTTTCTGCCTATAACACCAACTTCCTGTTTCTTAATAAAACGCCATAATTCAAACCTTCGCCATTTCGATATACTTTTGAAATTCAAAAATCTGGTCGCAATTCCTTTCGGGCAACCCCTCAAGATCATTTTAGTGCTTATATGAGATGATTTCGATAAACCGTCTAGGAGAAGTGTTTCAAAATACGTGATGTGCAAAAATCATAATCATAATCATAACTCAAATTCTTCTAAGATTTACTATATTGTTTAAATGTAAAACTTGTTCAGATTCATACAACACACATGTCCACCAAATTTGGTTCATTTCCGTGAATGTATGTGTCAACCACAACAGTCAGCGCGCTAGGTGGCGCTATAGAGTCCCTGAGCCACACCCTAGGCCAAAGCTCTGTCTCTGAGTTTCGATTGCAATTCTACAAATGTCTGCCAAATTACAAGAGTTTTAGAGCATGCCAAGTTGGTGTAAAAAAAAAAACAGGTAAGACGGAAAAAACTATAATAATCTGAGCAAAAACAATAGGGCCTTGCACCTACGGTGCAGCCACTTTCAGTGGCCGCACCTCGGTGCTCGGGCCCTAAATATAGCCGCAAGCGGCGATGGCGGGCCCGAGCACCTGCGGTGCGGAGACATGTGACATTTCGGAATCTAACAAAGCAACATGTACGTGTTGGTGGGCATGTGCATGAGCAACACACATGCCCACCAAATTTGGTCAATTTTCCTGAATGTATGTGTCAACCACAAAAGACAACACGCTAGGTGGCGCTATAGAGTTCCTAAGCCACACCCTAGGCCAGAGCTCTATCTCTGACTATCGATAGCAATAACGCACAAGCCCACCAAATTTGGTTCATTTTCGTGAATGTGTGTGTCAACCACAACAGACAATGCGCTAGATGGCGTTATACAGTCCCGAAGACACCCTTGGCCAGAGTGCTGTCTCTGAATAGCTATAGCAATAACACATGCCAACCAAATTTGGTTCATTTTTGTGAATGTATGTGTCAACCACAACAGACAATGCACTAGGTGGCGCTATAGAGTCCCTAAGCCACACCCCAGGCCAGAGCTCTGTCTCTGAATAACTATAGCAATAACACACATGCCCACCAAATTTGGTTAATTTGGGTGAACGTACACAGACAATGCGCTAGGTGGCGCTATAGAGTCCCTAAGCCACACCCTAGGGCAGAGCTCTATCTCTGACTATCGATAGCAATAACGCACAAGCCCACCAAATTTGGTTCATTTTCGTGAATGTGTGTGTCAACCACAACAGACAATGCGCTAGATGGCGTTATACAGTCCCGAAGACACCCTTGGCCAGAGTGCTGTCTCTGAATAGCTATAGCAATAACACATATGCCAACCAAATTTGGTTCATTTTTGTGAATGTATGTGTCAACCACAACAGACAATGCACTAGGTGGCGCTATAGAGTCCCTAAGCCACACCCCAGGCCAGAGCTCTGTCTCTAAATAACTATAGCAATAACACACAAGCCCACCAAATTTGGTTAATTTGGGTGAACGTACACAGACAATGCGCTAGGTGGCGCTATAGAGTCCCTAAGCCACACCCTAGGGCAGAGCTCTATCTCTGACTATCGATAGCAATAACGCACAAGCCCACCAAATTTGGTTCATTTTCGTGAATGTGTGTGTCAACCACAACAGACAATGCGCTAGGTGGCGTTATACAGTCCCGAAGACACCCTTGGCCAGAGTGCTGTCTCTGAATAGCTATAGCAATAACACATATGCCAACCAAATTTGGTTCATTTTTGTGAATGTATGTGTCAACCACAACAGACAATGCACTAGGTGGCGCTATAGAGTCCTTAAGCCACACCCGAGGCCAGAGCTCTGTCTCTGAATAACTATAGCAATAACACACATGCCCATAAAATTTGGTTCATTTTGGTGAATTTACGTGTCAACCACAACAGACAATGCATTAGGTGGCGCTCTAGAGTCCCTACGCCACACTCTAGGCCAGAGCTCTGTCTCTGACTACCGATAGCAATAACACACAAGCCCACCAAATTTGGTTAATTTTGGTGAATGTTTGTGTCAACCACAACAGACAACGCACTAGGTGGCGCTATAGAGTCCCTACGCCACACCCTCTGCCAAAGCTCTGTCTCTGACTAGCCATAGCAATAACACACAAGTCCACCAAATTTGGTTCATTTTGGTGAATGTACATGTCAACCACAAAATATAATGTGCTGCTAGGTGGCGCTATAGAGTCCCAAAGCCACACCTTAGGCCAGAGCTCTGTCTCTGACTAGCTGAAGCAATTCCACATGTAGCTGCCAAATTACATCCAATTCATAATCTTTTTTCTGCCTATAACACCAACTTCCTGTTTCTCAATAAAACACCATAATTCAAACCTTCGCCATTTCGATATACTTTTGAAATTCAAAAATCTGGTCGCAATTCCTCTCGGGCAACCCCTCAAGATCATTTTAGTGCTTATATGACATGATTTCGATAAACCGTCTAGGAGAAGTGTTTCAAAATACATGATGTGCAAAATTCATAATCATAACCATAACTCAAATTCTTCGAATATTTGCTATAGAGTGTAAATGTAAAAATTGTTTAGATTAATACAAGACACATGCCCACCAAATCTGGGCCATTTTCGTGAATGCATGTGTCAACCACAACAGACAGCGTGATAGGTGGCGCTATAGAGTCCCTGAGCCACGCCCTAGGCCAAAGCTCTGTCTCTGAGTTTCGATTGCAATTCTACAAATGGCTGCCAAATTACAAGAGTTTTAGAGCATGCCAAGTTGGTGAAAAAAAAAAAACAGGTAAGACGGAAAAAGAATAATAATAAATATAGCCGCAAGCGGCGATGGCGGGCCCGAGCACCTGCGGTGCGGAGACCTGTGAAATTTCGGAATCTAACAAAGCAACATGTGCCTGTTGGTGGGCATGTGCATGAGCAACACACATGCCCACAAAATTTGGTCAATTTTCCTGAATGTATGTGTCAACCACAACAGACAACACACTAAGTGGCGCTATAGAGTCCCTACGCGACACCCTAGGCCAAAGCTCTGTCTCTGACTAGCCATAGCAATAACACACAAGCCCACCAAATTTGGTTCATTTTCGTGAATGTATGTGTCAACCACAACAGACAACGCATTAGGTGGCGCTATACAGTCCCTATGCCACACCCTAGACCAAAGCTCTGTCTCTGACTAGCCATAGCAATAACACACAAGTCCACCAAATTTGGTTCATTTTCGTGAATGTTTGTGTCAACCACAACAGATAACGTGCTGCAAGGTGGCGCTATAGAGTCCCAAAGCCACACCTTAGGCCAGAGCTCTGTCTCTGACTACCGATTGCAATAACACACAAGCCCACCAAATTTGGTTCATTTTCGTGAATGTATGTGTCAACCACAACAGACAACCCACTAGGTGGCGCTATAGAGTCCCTACGCCACACCCTAGGCCAAAGCTCTGTCTCTGACTAGCCATAGCAATAACACACAAGTCCACCAAATTTGGTTCATTTTCGTGAATGTTTGTGTCAACCACAACAGATAACGTGCTGCAAGGTGGCGCTATAGAGTCCCAAAGCCACACCTTAGGCCAGAGCTCTGTCTCTGACTACCGATTGCAATAACACACAAGCCCACCAAATTTGGTTCATTTTCGTGAATGTATGTGTCAACCACAACAGACAACCCACTAGGTGGCGCTATAGAGTCCCTACGCCACACCCTAGGCCAAAGCTCTGTCTCTGACTAGCCATAGCAATAACACACAAGCCCACCAAATTTGGTTCATTTTCGTGAATGTTTGTGTCAACCACAACAGATAACGTGCTGCTAGGTGGCGCTATAGAGTCTCAAAGCCACACCTTAGGCCAGAGCTCTGTCTCTGACTAGCAGAAGCAATTCCACATGTAGCTGCCAAATTACATCCAATTCATAACCTTTTTTCTGCCTATAACACCAACTTCCTGTTTCTTAATAAACGCCATAATTCAAACGTTCGCCATTTCAATATACTTTTGAAATTCAAAAATCTGGTCGCAATTCCTCTCGGGCAACCCCTCAAGATCATTTTAGTGCTTATATGACATGATTTCGATAAACCGTCTAGGAGAAGTGTTTCAAAATACGTGATGTGCAAAAATCATAATCATAATCATAACTCAAATTCTTATAAGATTCACTATATAGTTTCAATGTAAAACTTGTTCAGATTTATACAACACACATGTCCACCAAATTTGGTTCATTTCCGTGAATGTATGTGTCAACCACAATAGACGGCGCGCTAGGTGGCGCTATAGAGTCCCTGAGCCACACCCTAGGCCAGAGGTCTGTCTCTCAGTAGAGGCATCAATTCCACAGGTAGCTGCCAAATTTCAAGAGTTTTAGAGCATGCCAAGTTGCTGAAAAAGGGCAAAACATGTCCGGTAAGAGGAAAATACTATAATAAGAATAATAATAATAATAATCTGAGCAAAAACAATAGGGCCTTGCACCTACGGTGCAGCCACTTTCAGTGGCCGCACCTCGGTGCTCGGGCCCTAAATATAGCCGCAAGCGGCGATGGCGGGCCCGAGCACCTGCGGTGCAGACCCGTGACATGTGCGGAATCTAACAAAGCAACACGTACTTGTTGGTGGGCTTGTGCATGAGCAACACACATTCCCACCAAATTTGGTTAATTTTCATCAAAGTATGTGTCAACCACAACAGACAACAAGCTAGGTGGCGCTATAGAGTCCCAAAGCCACACCCAAGGCCAGAGCTCTGTCCCTGACTAGTGGCAGCAATAACACACAAGCGTACCTAATTGTCGTGTATGTATGTGTGAACAATAATAGACAATGTGCTAGGTGGCGCTATAGAGTCCCTAAGCCTCACCCTAGGCCAGAGCTCTATCCCTGACAGGCAGTAGCAATAGCACACATGCCCACCAAATGTGGTTCATTTTCGTGAACGTGTCAACCATAATAGACAATGTGCTAGGTGGCGCTATTGAGTCCCTAAGCCACACCCTAGGCCAGAGCTCTATCCCTGACTAGCAGTAGCATTAACACACATGCCCACCAAATGTGGTTCATTTTCGTGAATGTATCAACCACAACAGACAATGCGTTAGGTGGCGCTATAGAGTCCCTGAGCCACACCTGAGGCCAGAGCTCTGTCTCTGACTAGCGGTAGCAATAACACACAAGCCCACCACATTTGATTAATTTTCGTGAATGTATGTGGCAACTAAAACAGCCTATATCCTAGGTGGCGCTATAGAGTCCCTAAGCCACACCCTTGGCTAGAGCTCTGTCTCTGACTAGCAGTAGCATTAACACACATGCTCACCAAATGTGGTTCATTTTCGTGAATGTATCAACCACAACAGACAATGCGTTAGGTGGCGCTATAGAGTCCCTGAGCCACACCTGAGGCCAGAGCTCTGTCTCTGACTAGCGGTAGCAATAACACACAAGCCCACCACATTTGATTAATTTTCGTGAATGTATGTGGCAACTACAACAGCCTATATGCTAGGTGGCGCTATAGAGTCCCTAAGCCACACCCTTGGCTAGAGCTCTGTCTCTGACTAGCAGTAGCAATAACACACAAGCCCACCAAATTTGGTTCATTTTCGTGAATGTTTATGTCAACCACAACAGATAATGGGTTTCTAGGTGGCGCTATAGAGTCCCTAAGCCACACCCTTGGCTAGAGCTCTGTCTCTGACTAGCAATAGCAATAACACACATGCCCACCAAATTTGGTTCATTTTCGTGAATGTTTGTGTCAACCACAACAGATAACGTGCTGCTAGGTGGCGCTATAGAGTCCCAAAGCCACACCCTAGGCCAGAGCTCTGTCTCTGACTAGCAGAAGCAAATCCACATATAGCTGCCAAATTACATCCAATTCAAAACCTTTTTTCTGCCTATAACACCAACTTCCTGTTTCTGAATAAAACGCCATAATTCAAACCTTCGCCATTTCGATATACTTTTGAAATTCAAAAATCTGGTCGCAATTCCTCTCAGGCAACCCCTCAAGATCATTTTAGTGCTTATATGACAAGATTTCGATAAACTGTGTAGGAGAAGTGTTTCAAAATACGTGATGTGCAAAAATCATAATCATAATCATAACTCAAATTCTTCTAAGATTTACTATATTGTTTAAATGTAAAAGTTGTTCAGATTAATACAACACATATGCCCACCAAATCTGGTTCATTTTCGTGCATGTATGTGTCAAACACAACAGAAACCGCGCTAGGTGGCGCTATAGAATTCCTGAGCCACACCCTAGACCAAAACTCTGTGTCTGAGTTTCGATTGCAATTCTACAAACGGCTGCCAAATTACAAGAGTTTTAGAGCAAGCCAAGTTGGTGAAAAAAAAAAAACAGGTAAGGAGGAAAAAACTATAATAATAATCTGAGCGAAAACAATAGGGCCTTGCACCTACGGTGCAGCCACTTTCAGTGGCCGCACCTCGGTGCTCGGGCCCTAAATATAGCCGCAAGCGGCGATGGCGGGCCCGAGCACCTGCGGTGCGGAGACCTGTGACATTTCGGAATCTAACAAAGCAACATGTGCGTGTTGGTGGGCATGTGCATGAGCAACACACATGGCCACCAAATTTGGTCAATTTTCCTGAATGTATGTGTCAACCACAACAGACAACACGCTAGGTGGCGCTATATAGTCCCTAAGCCACACCCCAGGCCAGAGCTCTAACTCTGACTATCGATAGCAATAACGCACAAGCCCACCAAATTTGCCTCATTTTTGTGAATGTGTGTGTCAACCACAACAGACAATGCACTAGGTGGCGTTATACAGTCCCTAAGCCACACTCTAAGCAAGAGCTCTGTCTCTGACTAGTGGTAGCAATAACACACAAGCCCACTAAATTTGGTTCATTTTCATGAATATATGAGTCAACCACAGTACACAACGCGCTACGTGGCGCTATAGAGCCCCTAAGCCACACCCTAGGCCAGAGCTCTATCTCTGTATCCATATTTGTAGTCCAAATTTGAGATGATAACCAGTGTGTTGATATGGTGTACTGTAAATCATGCATCTGTAAGGCTTACATCAATATCTCTGCTTCAGATCATTGAATTCATAAAATCTGTTTGCTATTTTTAATGTGTATTTGTGTCTTGATGTAAACAAAACGTAACTAAGTCATGATTGTTTGACTTTTCTGTATTCTGGTTATTACATGCTATTCCAACCAAGCATTTTTGTGAGGATAAGAACCACTTTAGTGGTGGACTGGTCGGGGATTGAACCAGCAACCCTCCAGTTACAAGCCCAAAGCCCTAACCAGTAGGCCACGGCTGCCTCAAGGGGGGGGGGTTGTGTGTGTGTGTGTGTGTGTGTGTGTGTGTGTGTGTGTGTGTGTGTGTGTGTGTGTGTGTGTGTGTGTGTGTGTGTGTGTGTGTGTGTGTGTGTGTGTGTGTGTGTGTGTGTGTGTGTGTGTGTGTGTGTGTGTGTGTGATTGGTGAGTGAGTGTGTGAGTGAGGAGAGTGTGTGAGTGTGTGAGTGAGGAGAGTGTGTGAGTGTGTGAGTGAGAGTGTGTGTGTGTGTGTGTGTGAGTGAGTGAGTGAGTGGGTGACCAGGAGTCCCTAACTGCTGATATGATATGATTCGATAAACCCTTGGTTTGATTCGATAAAGCGTCTAGGACAAGTTTTTCAAAATACATGACTTTACTGTATTCTGGTTATTACATGCCATTCCAACCAAGCATTTTTATGAGGATTAGAACTTGGGTCTGACTTAGTCAGTCCCCAATTCTATCACAAAAATGACTTAACCTGAGTAAAATCTTTATACACATGATCTTTTCTTTACCTTTTACTTTGCATCACACTGTCATTCTTGACTCTCTGTGTGTGTGTGTGTGTGTGTGTGTGTGTGTGTGTGTGTCTGTGTGTGTGTGTGTCTGTGTGTGTGTGTGTGTGTCTGTGTCTGTGTCTGAGTCTCTGTGTGGAAAGCGGGGGAGGTTAGAGAGACATCCAGCTGGGAGAGAGGGGAGGGGTGGGAAGAACTGTGGGGGGAGGGAAACAGACAAGGAGGGGGAGAGTGGGCGAGCCACAGTGAGGGAGCCAGACCGTGCGCCGCTAGGCACACAGACCTATAAAAACCTAATAAACCTAAATATCTCACTTTCTGTTAACATGGTTAAAATCCAAATTGCAGCATAGGTTGATATGATTATAATTATTCATCAACTCGCTTCAAAATATTTTAGCTAAAACTGTGTCCACCACAATCATTAATGCGCTTTTAAAAAACACAAACAACACCAAATTCAAAACTTTGTATATGACTGTCACTACAAACACACTAACTAATACTCCATCAAATTTCATCCAAATTAGTCACTGTTTTCTGCCTATAACACCAACTTATTGTTTCTTTTATAAGACACCTAGATTCAAACCTTCGCCATTTCAATATACTTTTGAAATTCAAAAATCTGGTCGCAATTCCTCTCGGGCAACCCCTCAAGATCATTTTAGTGCTTAAATGACATGATTTCGATACACCGTCTAGGAGAAGTGTTTCAAAATACATGACGTGCAAAAATCATAATCATAATCATAACTCAAATTCTTCTAAGATTTACTATATCGTTTAAATGTAAAAGTTGTTCAGATTAATACAACACATATGCCCACCAAATTTGGTTCATTTTCGTGCATGTATGTGTCAAACACAACAGAAACCGCGCTAGGTGGCGCTATAGAGTCCCTGAGCCACGCCCTAGGCCAAAGCTCTGTCTCTGAGTTTCGATTGCAATTCTACAAACGGCTGCCAAATTACAAGAGTTTTAGAGCATGCCAAGTTGGTGAAAAAAAAAAAACAGGTAAGACGGAAAAAGAATAATAATAATAATAATAATAATAATAATAATAATAATCTGAGCAGAAACAATAGGGCCTTGCACCTACGGTGCAGCCGCTGCTACAGCGGCCGCACCTCGGTGCTCGGGCCCTAATAATAATCTGAGCAGAAACAATAGGGCCTTGCACCTACGGTGCAGCCACTTTCAGTGGCCGCACCTCGGTGCTCGGGCCCTAATAATAAATATAGCCGCAAGCGGCGATGGCGGGCCCGAGCACCTGCGGTGCGGAGACCAGTGACATTTCGGAATCTAACAAAGCAACATGTGTGGGTTGGTGTGCCTGTGCATGAGCAACATACATGCCCACTAAATTTGGTTCATTTTTGTGAATATATGTGTCAACCACAAAAGACAACATGCTAGGTGGCACTATAGAGTACCTAAGCGACACCCTAGGCCAGAGCTCTGTCCCTGACTAGCAGTAGCAATAACACACAAGCCTACCTAATTGTGTCAATGTATGTGTCAACCATAAAAGACAACGTGCTAGGTGGCACTATAGAGTCCCTATGCCAAACCCTTGGCCAGAGCTCTGTCCCTGACTAGCTGTAGCAATAACACACATGCCCACCAAATGTGACTAATTTTCGTGAATATATGTGTCAACCACAACAGACAACACGCTAGGTGGCGCTATAGAGTCCCTAAGCCACACCCTAGGCCTGAGCTCCTTTTCTGACTAGCGATAGCAATACGAAAGAAGTCCAATAAATTTGGTTCATTTTCATGAATGTACACGTCAACCACAACAGACAACAAACTAGGTGGCGCTTAGTCCTTAAGCCACACCCTAGGCCAGAGCTCTATCTTTCAGTAGCGACACCAATAACACGTAAAACCACCAAATTTGCTTCATTTTCGTGAATGTACACGTCAACCACAACACAATCTGCTAGGTGGCACTATAGAGTCCCTAAGCCACACCCTAGACCAGAGCTCTGTCTCTGACTAGGGGTAGCAAAAACAATTTTGTCTGTGAAATTTCTAAAGTACGCCTTCTGCCACGAAGATAAATTGTAGGGTTTTAAATGTTCAAAAAAAGAGTAAAAGGTCCGCACACTTCCTCTCACTTAATTTACTTTATTAGTTCAAGGGTTTTAAATGTTCCTCATAAAAAGTATTTTTGTAGTCCAAATAAAAGAAAATGTTGCTGTTATTGCTATGATAGACCGTTAAAATTACATGCACAGGTTTTGTACACCATTGTCATGGCCAAATTCAAGCACTTTTTAAGGACTTTCAAGACCAGTTTTCCAGTATTGAAATTGTGTGTGAACAAATTCAAAGCCCTGTTGTTTGAGGTCACTGTAGGATAAAGAACCAGGAAATTTGATACAACCTTAGCCGAATACTGAACCAGCAACTATCATTAGGTTAACTGAATGGGGCATAGAAAATGAGTGTTTGCTGCTCTGTCATATCAAGTTTCCTTGTTCTTTTTCTTACTGACAGCACTCGATGAGATTGATTCACACCATATTTCAGGGGTGTGATTGGCAAAGGACAAAAAAGAGGAAAATATACCCAGCACCCTCAGGAGAAAGTTTTCAAAAATGACCCCTTAAATGATAACATCAGATGACTTTTATGAGAACTGTTTATAAACTGTGATACATATAAACATTATAACATATATCGAGGGCTGAGAACCAAAGGGGCAGTTGCGTAAGTGACATTTTGGTCAAAATTGAGTTATATATATCACCTGAAAGCTCTTGATGAGCTCTTTTTAGCTGACACAATTATAGAAGTAAAATATTTATAAATATTAAATGATTGACAAAAACAAAAACCAAAGGTCTTTAACTGTGAACATAAGCAGTTAGATTTGTTTTGGCTCTATTGTAAAGTTGGTGAAATGTCACTTACGCCCCTGTGGTTCTCAGCCCTCGATATATATAGATATACATAGACTATATCGTAATAAGTCTACGACTAATTTATAGCAAAGTAGCCTAGGCCTACTCAAGACTAAACCAGATATGGCTGAAATATGTAGGGCAGCTATCATGATCATTTTGCCAACAATGATGTAGAACCATGGATTTTCCTAGTTCATGACATGCTTTGTTTTCACTTAAACCAACATAAAGTTATAATGTTGACTACATGTTTTAATATAGACCTACTTGATAACATATAGCCTACCCCCTTAGTCCTCTAGCTCTAGTCCTGTACAATATAATAGTGAATAGGCCTGTTGATATATTGATGCTGTTTGAAGAGGTTGCTTGATGATATTTAAGTTCCAAAGAAAATCAAATTGCACCACTCCCTCTCCTTCCAAAGTAACATGTCCATCACCTTTCCTCCTAAAAACAAATGTCTGGCCCTACTGTTATAAGCTACATCATTTGTTCAAGTGCACACACTAAATGGAGAGCTAGGATTAAAATTCAAACTGTGCCTTTAAATAGGCGACTTTTTTCATCTATCATCACAATGCTACAGGCCATTTTCACAAAAAAAAATCAGCTCAATATTATGTGCAAGACAAGTTTACCAAGCATGCCAATGTGTTAATCTCTTAGCACTGTCGTCATACGTTTTCTCATAGTGAGATGGCTATCCCGAAATATGTTTTGAATGACGTCTTGAATGACATGGGGCGCACGGAGATAAGGCTGGAAAAACGCGAAATGACAAGGTGATAACTAAACAATTCAGTTGACCTAGGGTAGACAGGCTTTGTGGCTAAAACTATGAAAACCAGTAGGCTAGTCTGTCACAGCTAACTTCAGGCACTGTAGCCTAGACTAGTTTACACGCGCAGAAATTAAAAGTCAATATTGCCATCACGAGATTGCTGTCATTATCGGAAAATCCGGACACGTCAAACTGGATGCGAACGCGTGGCAAAGCCAACAACAACTTCATAAATTACGTCTTTTAAATAAATAATTTGAGCCTACCGTTTCATGCCTAACGTCGACAGCAAATTTCTCAGTCCATCATAGGCAAGGTTATTAATGCATAGGCCTATAGCCTAATTAAACTAGGCTTAGTGATGGCAGATCAAATAATTAAAAAAAACGTATTGAAGTCTACCCAGAGCATGTTTGCAAACGCATGCAAAGGGATAAACTATGTTCATACCATCTTCAATCGTTTCAAAAACTAGGATTAGGCAGTCTGCCTATGCTGTTTGCATGTATAATTGCAGGAATCAATCGTTTGAAAAATATGGTTGTTTCTAGCCTCGTATGGTTTCACTTGGATCACACACACATTGCACGACTGCTCATATGAATCGGTGGCACCAAACTAACGTATTTCCAGATAGGGGAAACGTTTAGATTATTTTGAATAGATAGATGGTTCACTCAATTTAAAGGCAATTAATCACCACAACTGAATAACATTAACCTGCCTTGCACTGCAGGGAAATGTTCTTACCTTGATTGAAAGCTAAGCAGACGGCCAGTTCTAGTTCTGTCATCTTCTCTCCTGCTTTCTAGATGTCCATGGAGAAACGTCCTCCTTCAGTTAGGCAGAGTAAGTTCGTTGTGGTTTCAAACTTACGTCCTCCACTAATAAAGGCATTAGCTAGCTTCCACTCACAAACGGTAGGCTACTCTCAAAATGTGACACATTTGAACTTCTCATTACGTTTTACATCTGTCAAAAGTTTGGATTATGTTTCAGGAGTTAAACTGACACCTAGGCTATCAATGCTCTATTTGTAAGCTAAAATAAACTAGTAAACACCATATCGCTAACGTGCATCAATTGGAGTTAGCGAGCTAGCTTAGCTAGCTAGCTTAGGCCAAGATCTAAAACCAGGTCGAATTTACTACGGCTGGCCCTAGGTGCCTGTTGTGTTTTCCGCTAGACCTTTTCAAACAAGACCAACTACAGTAGGCTATTTGACGTTCGTTATCGCACTGGGACTTGTTAATTACCGAACGTGACAAAAACCTGCCTTGCTATAACGTTAGCTCCCAAACGGCAGGCTACTCCCAAACAGTGACACATTTGAACTTCACGTTACATTTTACAACTGTCAAAAGTTTGGATTATGTTTCAGTAGGCCTAGTTAGCCTGTCACCTAGGCTATCAAGGCTCTATTTGTAAGCTGAGATAAACTAGCTAGTAAACACCATATCACTAACATGCATCACTTGGAGTTAGCTAGATGGAGGAAACGAGCGCTTTAGCCAACTTATTGAACCGCATCAAATAGCTTGCAAAGTTGCGTTTCAACAAAACTGTTACCTTACTTTCAAGAATAACTCCGTAGACAAAAAGTCAAAATGATTGCACTGTTTCCACGATATAAATCCACGAAAACACTCAGTATAGAGCTACATTGACTGAGACTTCTATGGGGTCGCCTGGATCTGCACTGACTAACAAATCACATGGTGTAGTGGGCGGGACAGTGCTCTCGACCACAGAATGTCAAATGAGTGAGAGACTTTTACAGACAATTGAGTTTCATTCCCTAGGGCATCAAACAAATAACCCTAAATAACTCACTTTCTGTTAATGTGTTTAAAGTCAAAATTGCAGCATAGGTTAATATGACTATTAGTATTTGTAAACTCATCTCATAATACTTTAGGTAAAACTAGCCTATGTGTCAACCACAATCATTAATATGCTATTATAAGTGACAAAATCACAACCACACCAAACAACATCAAAACTTGAATGTGACTGTCACTACAACCACACTATCTAATAGCCTACTCCATTAAATTTCATCCAAATTAGTCACTGCTTTCTGCCTATAACACCAACTTATTGTTCCTTTTATAAGACACCTAGGTTCAAACCTGTGTGTGTGTGTGTGTGTCTGTGTGTGTGTGTGTCTCTGTGTGTGTGTGTCTCTGTGTGTGTGTGTGTGTGTGTTTGTGTGTGTGTGTCTCTGTGTGTGTGTGTCTGTGTGTCTGTGTCTGTGTCTGTGTCTGAGTCTCTGTGTGGAAAGCGGGGGAGGTTAGAGAGACATCCAGCTGGGAGAGAGGGGAGGGGTGGGAAGAACTGTGGGGGGAGGGAAACAGACTAGAGTGGGTGAGCCACAGTGAGGGAGCAAGACCATGCGCGGCTAGGAACAGAGACCTATAAAAACCTAATAAACCTAAATATCTCACTTTCTGTTAACATGGTTGAAATCAAAATTGCAGCATAGGTTGATATGATTATAATTATTCATCAACTCGCTTCAAAATATTTTAGCTAAAACTGTGTCCACCACAATCATTAATGTGCTTTTAAAAAACACAAACAACACCAAATTCAAAACTTTGTATATGACTGTCACTACAAACACACTAACTAATACTCCATCAAATTTCATCCAAATTAGTCACTGTTTTCTGCCTATAACACCAACTTTTTGTTTCTTTTATAAGACCCCTAGATTCAAACCTTCGCCATTTCAATATACTTTTGAAATTCAAAAATCTGGTCGCAATTCCTCTCAGGCAACCCCTCAAGATCATTTTAGTGCTTAAATGACATAATTTCGATAAACCGTCTAGGAGAAGTATTTCAAAATACATGATGTGCAAAAATCAGACAATCTCACATAATTCAAATTCTTCTAAGATTCACTATATAGTTTAAATGTAAAACTTGTTCAGAATAATACAACACACATGTCCACCAAATTTGGTTCATTTCCGTGAATGTATGCGTCAACCACAGTAGACGGCGCGCTAGGTGGCGCTATACAGTCCCTGAGCCACACCCTAGGCCAAACCTTTGTCTCTAAGTACAGTTAACAATTCCACATCTAGATGCCAAATTACAAGAGTTTTAGTGCATGTCAAGTTGGTGAAAAAGGGCGATAAAGTTAAGAGTAAGAGGAATAGAAGTATAATAATAATAATAAATATAGCCGCAAGCGGCGATGGCGGGCCCGAGCACCAGCGGTGCGGAGACCTGTGAGATTTTGAAATCTAACAAAGCAACATGTGCGTGTTGGTGGGCATGTGCATGAGCAACACACATGCCCACCAAATTTGGTCAATTTTCCTGAATGTATGTGTCAGCCACAACAGACAATATGCTAGGTAGCGCTATAGAGTCCCTAAGCCACACCCTAGACCAGAGCTCTATCTCTGACTATCGATAGCAATAACGCTAGACAGACACAGACAGAGGGGGTAGAGACAAATGGATCAATAGAATAGAATATACACTTTTTTGATCCCGTGAGGGAAATTTATTTCTCTGCATGTAACCCAATTTAACCAAATTAGTGAACACACACAGCACACAGTGAACACACAGTGAGGTGAATCACACACTGACCCAGAGCAGTGAGCTGCCTGCCCAACCAGCGGTGCTGGGGGAGCAGTGAGGGGATAGGTGCCTTGCTCAAGGGCACTTTAGTGGTGGACTGGTTGGCGATTGAACCGGCAACCTTCCAGTTACAAGCCCCAAGCCCTAACCAGTAGGCCACGGCTGCCCAGAGGGAAGGAGGGAGGGAGGAAAGAGGGAGGGAGGGAGGGAGTGTGTGTGTGTGTGTGTGTGTGTGTGTGTGTGTGTGTGTGTGTGTGTGTGTGTGTGTGTGTGTGTGTGTGTGTGTGTGTGTGTGTGTGTGTGTGTGTGTGTGTGTGTGTGTGTGTGTGCGCGTTTGTGTGCGCGTTTGTGTGTGTCTGTGTGCGCGCGCGCGTGCGTGCGTGAGAGAGAGAGAGAATGACGGGGGAGGGGTGAGAGAGTGTCTGTGAGTCTGTGTAGAGAATTAGCAGGGGACGAGAGAGACATGCAGCTGAGAGAGAGAGCACCTACTCCTGCTCAGCTAAATGGATGGAGTATATGACACATGCAAACACAAATAAACCTAAATACTCACTTACTGTGAACATGGCTAAAGTCAAAATTTCAAAATTGCAGCATAGGTTGATATGATTATAATTATTCGTCAACTCGCTTCAAAATATTTTAGATAAAGCTGTGTCCACCACAATCATTAATGCACTTTCAAAAAACACAAACAACACCAAATTCAAAACTTTGCATATGACTGTCACTACAAACACACTAACTAATACTCCATCAAATTTCATCCAAATTAGTCACTGTTTTCTACCTATAACACCAACTTTTTGTTTCTTTTACAAGACACCTAGATTCAAACCTTCGCCATTTCAATATACTTTTGTATACTTTTATTTAATATACTATATCAGAGCAGTGAGCTGCCTGCCCAACCAGCGGCACTCAGGGAGCAGTCAGGGGTTAGGTGCCTTGCTCAAGGGCACTTCAGCTGTGGACTGGTCAGGGATCGAACCGGCAATCCTCCAGCTACAAGCCCCAACCCCTAACCAGTAGGCCACGGTTGCCCAGAGGGAAGGAGGGAGTGTGTGTGTGTGTGTGTGTGTGTGTGTGTGTGTGTGTGTGTGTGTGTGTGTGTGTGTGTGTGTGTGTGTGTGTGTGTGTGTGTGTGTGTGTGTGTGTGTGTGTGTGTGTGTGTGTGTGTGTGTGTGTGTGTGTGTGTGTGTGTGTGTGTCTGTCTGTCTGTCTGTCTGTCTGTCTGTGTGGAAAGAACGGGGGAGGGGAAGCAATGCAGCTGTGAGAGAGAGAGAGAGAGAGAGACCCACAGACAGATGGGGTGGAGACAAATGGATCAATAGAATAGAATATATACTTTTTTGATCCCGTGAGGGAAATTCATTTCTCTGCATGTAACCCAATTTAACCAAATTAGTGAACATACACAGCACACAGCGAACACACAGTGAGGTGAATCACACACTGACCCAGAGCAGTGAGCTGCCTGCCCAACCAGCGGTGCTGGGGGAGCAGTGAGGGGTTAGGTGCCTTCCCCAAGGGCACCTTAGTGGTGAACTGGTCGGGGATTGAACAGGCAACCCTCCAGTTACAAGCCCCAAGCCCTAACCAGTAGGCCACAGCTGCCCAGAGGGAGGGAGGGAGGGAGGGTGTGTGTGTGTGTGTGTGTGTGTGTGTGTGTGTGTGTGTGTGTGTGTGTGTGTGTGTGTGTGTGTGTGTGTGTGTGTGTGTGTGTGTGTGTGTGTGTGTGTGTGTGTGTGTGTGTGTGTGTGTGTGTGTGTGTGTGTGTGTGTCTGTGTGTGTCTGTGTGTGTGTCTGTGTAGCCGCGCGTGTGTCAATGTGTATGTGCTAATAAGAGAGTGCGTGCGTGTGTGAGCTGCAGGAGAGAGGGGAAGGAGAGAGACCTCCAGCTGAGAGACAGACAAAGAAGGGCAGAGAGGGGGGCGATAGCAAAAAGCCCACCATGGGCAAATTTGAAATAAACAAATAACTCACTTTCTGTCAACATGGTTAAAGTCAAAATTACAGCATAGGTTGATATGAATATGACTATTCGTATACTTGCTTCAAAATATTTTAGGTGAAACTATGTGTCAACTACGATCATTAATGTGCTATTGAGTGACACAATCAACACCACATTGAACAACATCAAAACTTGTATATGACTGTCACTACAAACACACTAACTAATACTCCATTAAATTTCATCCAAATTAGTCACTGTTTTCTGCCTATAACACCAACTTTTTGTTCCTTTTATAAGACACCTAGGTTCAAACCTTCGCCATTTCGATATACTTTTGAAATTCAAAATTCTGGTCGCAATTTCTCTTGGGCAACCCCTCAAGATCATTTTACTGATGAAATGACATAATTTCGATAATCCGTCTAGGAGAAGTATTTCAAAATGCATGATGTGCAAAAATCAGAAAATCTCATATAATTCAAATTCTTTTAATATTTACTATATAGTTTAAATGTAAAACTTGTTCAGATTCATACAACACACATGTCCACCAAATTTGGTTCAATTCCGTGAATGTATGTGTCAACAACAACAGACAGCGCGCTAGGTGGCGCTATAGAGTCCCTGAGCCACACCCTAGGCCAGAGGTCTGTCTCTCAGTAGAGGCATCAATTCTACAGCTAGCTGCCAAATTTCAAGAGTTTTAGAGCATGCCAAGTTAGTGAAAAAGGGCAAAAAAGTTAAGGGTAAGAGGAATAGAAGTATAATAATAATAATAATAATAATAATAATCTGAGCAAAAACAATAGGGCCTTGCACCTACGGTGCAGCCACTTTCAGTGGCCGCACCTCGGTGCTCGGGCCCTAAATATAGCCGCAAGCGGCGATGGCGGGCCCGAGCACCTGCGGTGCGGAGACCTGTGACATTTCGGAATCTAACAAAGCAGCATGTGCGTGTTGGTGGGCATGTGCATGAGCAACACACATACCAACCAAATTTGGTCAATTTTCCTGAATGTATGTGTCAACCACAACAGACAACACGCTAGGTGGCGCTATAGAGTCCCTAAGCCACACCCTAGGCCAGAGCTCTATCTCTGACTATCGATAGCAATAACGCACAAGCCCACCAAATTTGGTTCATTTTCGTGAATGTGTGTGCTAACCACAACACACAATGCGCTAGGTGGCGCTATACACTCCCTAAGACACTCTTGACCAGAGCGCTGTCTCTGAATAGCTATAGCAATAACACATATGCTAACCAAATTTGGTTCATTTTTGTGAATGTATGTGTCAACCACAACAGACAATGCACTAGGTGGCGCTATAGAGTCCCTAAGCCATACCCTCAGCCAGAGCTCTGTCTCTGAATAACTATAGCAATAACACACATGCCCACCAAATTTGGTTAATTTGGGTGAATGTACGTGTCAACCAAAACAGACAATGTGCTAGGTGGCGCTATAGAGTCCCTAAGCCACACCCTAGGGCAGAGCTCTATCTCTGACTATCAATAGCAATAACGCACAAGCCCACCAAATTTGGTTCATTTTCGTAAATGTGTGTGTCAACCACAACAGACAATGCGCTAGGTGGCGTTATACAGTCCCGAAGACACCCTTGGCCAGAGTGCTGTCTCTGAATAGCTATAGCAATAACACATATGCCAACCAAATTTGGTTCATTTTTGTGAATGTATGTGTCAACCACAACAGACAATGCACTAGGTGGCGCTATAGAGTCCTTAAGCCACACCCGAGGCCAGAGCTCTGTCTTTGAATAACTATAGCAATAACACACATGCCCACAAAATTTGGTTCATTTTGGTGAATGTACGTGTCAACCACAACAGACAATGCATTAGGTGGCGCTCTAGAGTCCCTAAGCCACACTCTAGGCCAGAGCTCTGTCTCTGACTACCGATAGCAATAACACGCAAGCCCACCAAATTTGGTTAATTTTCGTGAATGTTTGTGTCAACCACAACACACAACGCACTAGGTGGCGCTATAGAGTCCCTACGCCACACCCTCTGCCAAAGCTCTGTCTCTGACTAGCCATAGCAATAACACACAAGTCCACCAAATTTGGTTCATTTTGGTGAATGTACGTGTCAACCACAACAGATAACGTGCTGCTAGGTGGCGCTATAGAGTCCCAAAGCCACACCATAGGCCAGAGCTCTGTCTCTGACTAGCAGAAGCAATTCCACATGTAGCTGCCAAATTACATCCAATTCATAACCTTTTTTCTGCCTATAACACCAACTTCCTGTTTCTTAATAAAACGCCATAATTCAAACCTTCGCCATTTCGATATACTTTTGAAATTCAAAAATCTGGTCGCAATTCCTCTCGGGCAACCCCTCAAGATCATTTTAGTGCTTATATGACATGATTTTGATAAACCGTCTAGGAGAAGTGTTTCAAAATACATGATGTGCAAAAATCATAATCATAATCATAACTCAAATATGTTTAAGATTCACTATGTAGTGTAAATGTAAAAGGTGTTCAGATTCATGCAACACATCTGCCTACCAAATTTGGTTCATTTTCGTGCATGCACGTGTCAACCACAACAGACAGCGCGGTAGGTGGCGCTATAGAGTCCCTGGGCCACACCCTTGGCCAGAGCTCTGTCTCTGAGTAGTGTTACCAATTCCACATTTAACTGCCAAGTTTCAAGAGTTTTAGAGCATGCCAAGTTGGTGAAAAAAGGCCAAACATGACCTGTAAGAGGATTCCACAGACATAATAATAAATATAGCCGCAAGCGGCGATGGCGGGCCCGAGCACCTGCGGTGCGGAGACCTGTGACATTTCGGAATCTAACAAAGCAACATGTGCGTGTTGGTGGGCATGTGCATGAGCAACACACATGCCCATCAAATTTGGTCAATTTTCCTGAATGTATGTGTCAACCACAACAGACAACACGCTAGGTGGCGCTATAGAGTCCCTAAGCCACACCCCAGGCCAGAGCTCTATCTCTGACTATCGATAGCAATAACGCACAAGCCCACCAAATTTGGTTCATTTTCGTGAATGTGTGTGTCAACCACAACAGACAATGCACTAGGTGGCGTTATACAGTCCCTAAGACACCCTTGACAAGAGCGCTGTCTCTGAATAGCTATAGCAATAACACATATGCTAACCAAATTTGGTTCATTTTTGTGAATGTATGTGTCAACCACAACAGACAATGCACTAGGTGGCGCTATAGAGTCCCTAAGCCACACCCGAGGCCAGAGCTCTGTCTCTGAATATCTATAGCAATAACACACATGCCCACCAAATTTGGTTAATTTGGGTGAATGTTTGGTCAACCAAAACAGACAATGCGCTAGGTGGCGCTATAGAGTCCCTAAGCCACACCCTAGGGCAGAGCTCTATCTCTGACTATCGATAGCAATAACGCACAAGCCCACCAAATTTGGTTAATTTTCGTAAATGTGTATGTCAACCACAACAGACAATGCGATAGGTGGCGTTATACAGTCCCGCAGACACCCTTGGCCAGAGTGCTGTCTCTGAATAGCTATAGCAATAACACATATGCCAACCAAATTTGGTTCATTTTTGTGAATGTATGTGTCAACCACAACAGACAATGCACTAGGTGGCGCTATAGAGTCCTTAAGCCACACCCGAGGCCAGAGCTCTGTCTCTGAATAACTATAGCAATAACACACATGCCCACAAAATTTGGTTCATTTTGGTGAATGTACGTGTCAACCACAACAGACAATGCATTAGGTGGCGCTGTAGAGCCCTTAAGCCACACTCTAGGCCAGAGCTCTGTCTTTGACTACCGATAGCAATAACACACAAGCCCAGCAAATTTGGTTAATTTTCGTGAATGTTTGTGTCAACCACAACAGACAACGCACTAGGTGGCGCTATAGAGTCCCTACGCCACACCCTCTGCCAAAGCTCTGTCTCTGACTAGCCATAGCAATAACACACAAGTCCACCAAATTTGGTTCATTTTGGTGAATGTACGTGTCAACCACAAAAGATAACGTGCTGCTAGGTGGCGCTATAGAGTCCCAAAGCCACACCTTAGGCCAGAGCTCTCTCTCTGACTAGCAGAAGCAATTCCACATGTAGCTGCCAAATTACATCCAATTCATAACCTTTTTTCTGCCTATAACATCAACTTCCTGTTTCTTAATAAAACGCCATAATTCAAACCTTCGCCATTTCGATATACTTTTGAAATTCAAAAATCTGGTCGCAATTCCTCTCGGGCAACCCCTCAAGATCATTTTAGTGCTTATATGACATGATTTCGATAAACCGTCTAGGAGAAGTGTTTCAAAGTACGTGATGTGCAAAATTCATAATCATAATCATAACTCAAATTCTTTAAAGATTCACTATATAGTTCAAATGTAAAACTTGTTCAGATTCATACAACACACATGTCCACCAAATTTGGTTCATTTCCGTGAATGTATGTGTCAACCACAACAGACAGCGCGCTAGGTGGCGCTATAGAGTCCCTGAGCCACACCCTAGGCCAGAGGTCTGTCTCTCAGTAGAGGCATCAATTCCACAGGTGGCTGCAAAATTTCAAGAGTTTTAGAGCATGCCAAGTTGGTGAAAAGGGCAAAACATGTCCGGTAAGAGGAAAATACTATAATAAGAATAATAATCTGAGCAAAAACAATAGGGCCTTGCACCTACGGTGCAGCCACTTTCAGTGGCCGCACCTCGGTGCTCGGGCCCTAAATATAGCCGCAAGCGGCGATGGCGGGCCCGAGCACCTGCGGTGCGGACCCGTGTCATTTCGGAATCTAACAAAGCAACATGTGTGGGTTGGTGTGCATGTGCATGAGCAACACACATGCCTACTAAATTTGGTTAATTTACGTGAATGTATGTGTCAACCATAACAGACAACACGCTACGTGGCGCTATACAGTCCCTAAGCCACACCCTAGGCCTAAGCTCCGTCTCTGACTAGCGATAGCAATACGAAAGAACTCCACTAAATTTGGTTCATTTTTGTGAAAGTACACGTCAACCACAACAGACAACACACTAGGTGGCGCTGCAGAGTCCTTGAGCCACACCCTAGGCCAGAGCTCTATCTTTCAGTAGCGGCAGCAATAACACACAAAATCACCAAATTTGGTTAATTTTCGTGAATGTATGCACAACACAAAATCTGCTAGGTGGCGCTAAAGAGTCTCTAAGCCACACCCTAGGCCAGAGCTCTGTCTCTGACTAGCAATAGCAATAACAAACAAGCCCACCAAATTTGGTTCATTTTCGTGAAAGTTTGTGTCAACCACGACGGACAACTCGCTGCTAGGTGGCGCTATAGAGTCCCAAAGCCACACCTTAGGTCAAAGACCTGTATCTGACTAGCAGTAGCAATTCCACATGTAGCTGCGAAATTGCATCCAAATTATTACCTTTTTTCTGCCTATAACACAAACTTCCTGTTTCTTTAATAAGTCGCCATAATTCAAACCTTCGCCATTTCAATATACTTTTGAAATTCAAAAATCTGGTCGCAATTTCTCTTGGGCAACCCCTCAAGATCATTTTACTGCTGAAATGACATGATTTCGATAAACCGTCTAGGAGAAGTGTTTCAAAATACATGATGTGCAAAAATCATAATCATAACCATAACTCAAATTCTTCTAATATTTACGATAGAGTGTAAATGTAAAAGTTGTTTAGATTAATTGAACACACATGCCCACCAAATCTGGGCAGTTTTCGTGAATGCATGTGTCAACCACAACAGACAGCGCGATAGGTGGCGCTATAGAGTCCCTGAGCCACACCCTAGGCCAGAGCTCTGTCACTGAGTAGCCACAGTAACTCCACATGTAGCTGCCAAAATACAAGAGTTTTGGAGCATGCTAAGTTGGTGAAAAAAGGGCGCACGGGGTAAGAGGATGAAAGAATACGAATAATAATAATAATCTGAGCAAAAACAATAGGGCCTTGCACCTACGGTGCAGCCGCTGCTACAGCGGCCGCACCTCGGTGCTCGGGCCCTAATAAATATAGCCGCAAGCGGCGATGGCGGGCCCGAGCACCTGCGGTGCGGACCCGTGACATGTGCGGAATCTAACAAAGCAACACGTACTTGTTGGTGGGCATGTGCATGAGCAACACACATTCCCACCAAATTTGGTTAATTTTCATCAAAGTTTGTGTCAACCACAACAGACAACAAGCTAGGTGGCGCTATAGAGTCCCAAAGCCACACCCAAGGCCAGAGCTCTGTCCCTGACTAGTGGCAGCAATAACACACAAGCGTACCTAATTGTCGTGTATGTATGTGTCAACAATAATAGACAATGTGCTAGGTGGCGCTATAGAGTCCCTAAGCCTCACCCTAGGCCAGAGCTCTATCCCTGACAGGCAGTAGCAATAGCACACATGCCCACCAAATGTGGTTCATTTTCGTGAACGTGTCAACCATAATAGACAATGTGTTAGGTGGCGCTATTGAGTCCCTAAGCCACACCCTAGGCCAGAGCTCTATCCCTGACTAGCAGTAGCATTAACACACATGCCCACCAAATGTGGTTCATTTTCGTGAATGTATCAACCACAACAGACAATGCGTTAGGTGGCGCTATAGAGTCCCTGAGCCACACCTGAGGCCAGAGCTCTGTCTCTGACTAGCGGTAGCAATAACACACAAGCCCACCACATTTGATTAATTTTCGTGAATGTATGTGGCAACTAAAACAGCCTATATGCTAGGTGGCGCTATAGAGTCCCTAAGCCACACCCTTGGCTAGAGCTCTGTCTCTGACTAGCAGTAGCATTAACACACATGCTCACCAAATGTGGTTCATTTTCGTGAATGTATCAACCACAACAGACAATGCGTTAGGTGGCGCTATAGAGTCCCTGAGCCACACCTGAGGCCAGAGCTCTGTCTCTGACTAGCGGTAGCAATAACACACAAGCCCACCACATTTGATTAATTTTCGTGAATGTATGTGGCAACTACAACAGCCTATATGCTAGGTGGCGCTAAAGAGTCCCTAAGCCACACCCTTGGCTAGAGCTCTGTCTCTGACTAGCAATAGCAATAACACACAAGCCCACCAAATTTGGTTCATTTTCGTGAATGTTTGTGTCAACCACAACAGATAATGGGTTTCTAAGTGGCGCTATAGAGTCCCTAAGCCACACCCTTGGCTAGAGCTCTGTCTCTGACTAGCAATAGCAATAACACACATGCCCACCAAATTTGGTTCATTTTCGTGAATGTTTGTGTCAACCACAACAGATAACGTGCTGCTAGGTGGCGCCATAGAGTCCCAAAGCCACACCCTAGGCCAGAGCTCTGTCTCTGACTAGCAGAAGCTATTCCACATATAGCTGCCAAATTACATCCAATTCAAAACCTTTTTTCTGCCTATAACACCAACTTCCTGTTTCTGAATAAAACGCCATAATTCAAACCTTCGCCATTTCGATATACTTTTGAAATTCAAAAATCTGGTCGCAATTCCTCTCGGGCAACCCCTCAAGATCATTTTAGTGCTGATATGACATGATTTCGATAAACCGTCTAGGAGAAGTGTTTCAAAATACATGATGTGCAAAAATCATAATCATAATCATAACTCAAATTTTTGTAAGATTCACTATGTAGTTCAAATGTAAAACTTGTTCAGATTCATACAACACACGTGTCCACCAAATTTGGTTCATTTCCGTGAATGTATGTGTCAACCACAACAGACAGCGCGCTAGATGGCGCTATAGAGTCCTTGAGCCACACCCTAGGCCAAAGCTCTGTCTCTGAGTTTCGATTGCAATTCTACAAATGGCTGCCAAATTACAAGAGTTTTAGAGCATGCCAAGTTGGTGAAAAAAAAAAAACAGGTAAGACGGAAAAAAGAATAATAATAATCTGAGCGAAAACAATAGGGCCTTGCACCTACGGTGCAGCCACTTTCAGTGGCCGCACCTCGGTGCTCGGGCCCTAATAATAATAATAATAATCTGAGCAGAAGCAATAGGGCCTTGCACCTACGGTGCAGCCGCTGCTACAGCGGCCGCACCTCGGTGCTCGGGCCCTAATTAAAGCTGCGAGCAGCAATGTGGGGGCCAAGCTTTGGAAATTTGGAAAGACAACCCCCCCTCCGCCCCTCCCCCTGTGACCACCATAGAGGAGTATTTGTGTGCTTTTGTCTGGGCTTGAGAGAGAGAGAGAGAGATGAAAGCGTTACTGAAAAATGAGCTGACTTTCTGTGATTATAACGCCCCCCTAGTGGTCAAAAGACATGACATGGGAGAGTGGGCGTGTGCAAATGGAACCCACCCCCACGACCACCATAGAGGAGGGTGTGCATGCTTGTGTCTGGGTGAGAGAGCGAGAGAGATGAAAGCATTAATGAAAAATGAGCTGACTTCCTGTGATTCTAGCACCCACCTAGTGGTCAAAAGACATGAAATGGGAGAGTGGGCGTGTGCAAATGGAACCCCCCCCCCCCCCCCTACGACCACCATAGAGGAGGGTGTGTGTGCTTGTGTCTGGGTTAGAGAGCGAGAGAGATGAAAGCATTAATGAAAAATGAGCTGACTTCCTGTGATTATAGCGCCCCCCTAGTGGTCAAAAGACATGAAATGGGAGAGTGGGCGTGTGCAAATGGAATCCCCCCCCCCCCCCCCCCCCCACGACCACCATAGAGGAGGGTGTGTGTGCTTGTGTCTGGGTTTGAGAGAGAGAGAGATGAAAGCATTCATGAAAAATGAGCTGACTTCCTGTGATTATAGCGCCCCCCTAGTGGTCAAAAGACATGACATGGGAGAGTGGGCGTGTGGAAATGGAACCCCCCCCCCCTCGACCACCATAGAGGAGAGTGTGTGTGCTTGTGTCTGGGTTTGAGACAGAGAGAGAGTGGATGTGAAGAAAATAGGCAAAATTAATTTCTATTTTTTTTGTTATTGTGTGTGTGTCCTTGGGATGTGTTCCTAAGTCCACTTACCAAGTTTGGTGTCGATAGGTGAAAGTGTTTATTATAGCGCCCCTAGTGTTCAAACGTCACCAAATTTAGTGTAGGTCCTCAGGATGTGCTCACAAGTCCACATACCAAATTTAGTGTTGATACGAGAAAGTTTTGCTAATTATAGCGCCCCTAATGTTCAAACGTCACCAAATTTAGTGTAGGTCCTCAGGATGTGCCCACAAGTCCACGTACCAAGTTTGGTGTTGATCCGAGAAAGTTTTGCTAATTATAGCGCCCCTAGTGGTCAGAGTACTCCAAATGTATTGTGCGTCCTCAGGGTGGGGTCCCAAGTCCATATACCAAGTTTGGTTTTGATACTTGAAACCGTTGCTGAGATATGAGCCTACTTCCTGTTACTATAGCGCCCCCACAGTTGTCAAAGGGCACCAAAGTTATTGAGGCCTCTCTTAATTGGGTTCTGAGCCCATGTTCTAAGTTTGGTCTTGGTACATGAAAGCCTTGCTGAGATATAGGTTCACTTCCTGTGTGGTGGCTTCGCCGCCAATTTGGATTGGCTGTTAGAGGCCAGCACTTCCGTCAATTGTTCCACAAAGCAAGGCAATAAGAAAGCATGGTCTGAAGATGATGTGTGCAAATTTTGGTGAGAATCGGATGAAATTTGAGACCTGTGAAACTTTTGGGAAGTTTTGACCTTGGTCTGTTGGTGGCGCTACAGCAATCATGGAAAAGTCTTGTTAATTGGTGGGTGGGGCCTTGACTTTTGCCTTAATACACTGAGCAAGTTTCAGCTTGATAGGTTCAAGCATAGCAGAGATATTTGCATTAATGTTGTTGCTTGGCTCCCAATAAACTCTTTTGGAGGGATTTACCCACAATGCTCAGCTCCAAATCGTCCAAATTTTCACCCACCGTCGCAGAGAAAACTGTGGCGAGAGTGGGCTATATATAGAGAATGAACTAGCAGGATGTTTAACAGTGAGTAAGTCCCTCTATCCCTTTCGAGGCTGTGGCATTGCTAAGATTCACATGGCCTCGGGCTGAGGCACAGCGGCGGACAATTCCAGGTGTCTTACCACCCGGTAGGTGGACAGACGGAGTGGTCATCCAGGAAGTACATGGGAAATTGTGGGAAAGACAACCCCTCCCCCCCCCTCCCCATGACCACCATAGAGGAGCGTGTATGTACTTGTGCTTGTGTCTGGGTTTGAGAGGGACATGAAAACATTAACGAAAAATGAGATGGCTTCATGTGATCACGCCCCCCTGGTGGTCAAAAGACATGAAATGGGAGAGTGGGCGTGTGCAAATGGAACCCCCCCCCCCCCCACAACCACCATAGAGGAGAGTTTGTGTGCTTTTGTCTGGGTTTGGGACAGAGAGAGAGTGGATGTTAAGAAAATAGCCAAAATTAATTTTTATATATTTTTTTTGTGTGTGTGTGTGTCCTTGGGATGTGTTCCCAAGTCTTGATACGTGAAAGCCTTGCTGAGATGTAGGTTCTCTTCCTGTGTGGCGGCTTCGCCGCCAATTTGGATTGGCTGTTAGAGGCGAGCACTTCTGTCAATTGTTCCAAAAAGCAATGCAATAAGAAGGCATGGTCTGAAGATGGTGTGTGCAAATTTTGGTGAGAATCGGATGAAATTTGTGACCTGTGAAACTTTTTGAAAGTTCTGATCTTGGTCTGTTGGTGGCGCTACAGCGTTTGTTGAAAAGTCTTGTTAATTGGTGGGTGGGGCTATACCTTTTGCATTAATACACTGAGCAAGTTTCAGCTTGATAGGTCTAAGCATTTTAGAGTTATATGCATTAATGTTGTTGAGAAGTTGATGAATTTTGACCTGTTGGTGGCGCTAGAGGTTTGAGGTTAAGAGTCTGTAAATTGGGGAAAGTGGTCATTGGCCATAGAAGAATATGTGTGTTGAATTTGAAAACGTTTAACTGTATGGTTCTATGGCTTCCATAGAGATTTAAGTTTAATGTCTGTGTGGCGGCTCCGCCGCCAATTTTGATTGGCTGTTAAGGGCAAATAATTTTGTCAATTCTTCCAAAAAGCAATGCAGTAAGAAGGCATGGTCTGAAGATAGTGTGTGCAAATTTTGGTGAGAATCGGATGAAATGTGTGACCTGTGAAACTTTTTGAAAGTTCTGATCTTGGTCTGTTGGTGGCGCTACAGCGTTAATGGAAAAGTCTTGTTAATTGGTGGGTGGGGCCATACCTTTTGCCTTAATACACTGAGCAAGTTTCAGCTTGATAGGTCTAAGCATTTTAGAGTTATTTGCATTAATGTTGTTGAAAAATTGATGAATTTTGACCTGTTGGTGGCGCTGGAGTTTTGGGCTCTGCGGTCTGAAAATTGGGGTAAGTGGTCATTGGCTCAGGGAGAATAAGTGTACCACATTTCCCAACTTTTTACTGTATGGTTCTTTGGTTACATAGAGATATAGGTTCACATGCTGTTTTTTGCTGCGTTTTAAACTTCGATTGGCTGTGACAGGCAAATGCTTTTGAATATTTATTAACAAAGTGATAAGTCTTGAGTGGCCTTGTCTGAAGGTCATGTGTGACAAGTTTGGTAAGAAATGGACAAAATTTGAGACCTGGGTAACTTTTTGAAAAATTCAGCCTGACCTGTTGGTGGCGCTGGAGTTTTGGGGTTTGTTGTCTGAAAATTTAATAGATTCGGGCAAATTTGAAGTTGAATCAGTGTGCCAAATTTCAGAACTCTGGAGTGTATGGTTGGCTGGGAAATGGGCAATGTGTAATAATAATAATAATTAAAGCTGCGAGCAGCAATGTGGGGGCCAAGCTTTGGAAATTTGGAAAGACAACCCCCCCTCCGCCCCTCCCCCTGTGACCACCATAGAGGAGTATTTGTGTGCTTTTGTCTGGGCTTGAGAGAGAGAGAGAGAGATGAAAGCGTTACTGAAAAATGAGCTGACTTTCTGTGATTATAGCGCCCCCATAGTGGTCAAAAGACATGACATGGGAGAGTGGGCGTGTGCAAATGGAACCCCCCCCCACGACCACCATAGAGGAGGGTGTGTGTGCTTGTGTCTGGGTTAGAGAGCGAGAGATATGAAAGCATTAATGAAAAATGAGCTGACTTCCTGTGATTCTAGCACCCCCCTAGTGGTCAAAAGACATGAAATGGGAGAGTGGCCGTGTGCAAATGGAACCCCCCCCCCCCCCCCCTACGACCACCATAGAGGAGGGTGTGTGTGCTTGTGTCTGGGTTAGAGAGCGAGGGAGATGAAAGCATTAATGAAAAATGAGCTGACTTCCTGTGATTATAGCGCCCCCCTAGTGGTCAAAAGACATGAAATGGGAGAGTGGGCGCGTGCAAATGGAACCCCCCCCCCCACGACCACCATAGAGGAGGGTGTGTGTGCTTGTGTCTGGGTTTGAGAGAGAGAGAGATTAAAGCATTAATGAAAAATAAGCTGACTTCCTGTGATTATAGCACCCCCCTAGTGGTCAAAAGACATGACATGGGAGAGTGGGCGTGTGCAAATGGAACCCCCCCCCCCCCTCGACCACCATAGAGGAGGGTGTGTGTGCTTGTGTCTGGGTTTGAGACAGAGAGAGAGTGGATGTGAAGAAAATAGGCAAAATTAATTTCTATTTTTTTTGTTTTTGTGTGTGTGTCCTTGGGATGTGTTCCTAAGACCACTTACCAAGTTTGTTGTCGATAGGTGAAAGTGTTGTTTATTATAGCGCCCCTAGTGTTCAAACGTCACCAAATTTAGTGAAGGTCCTCCGGATGTGCTCACAAGTCCACGTACCAAGTTTGGTGTTGATACGAGAAAGTTTTACTAATTATAGCGCCCCTAGTGGTCAGAGTGCACCAAATGTATTGTACGTCCTCAGGGTGGGGTCCCAAGTCCATATACCAAGTTTGGTTTCGATACATGTAAGCATCGCTGAGATATGAGCCTACTTCCTGTTACTATAGCGCCCCCACAGTTGTCAATGGGCACCAAAGTTGTTGAGGCTTCTCTTAATTGGGTTCTGAGCCCATGTTCTAAGTTTGGTCTTGATACGTGAAAGCCTTGCAGAGATATAGGTTCACTTCCTGTGTGGCGGCTTCGCCGCCAAATTGGATTGGCTGTTACAGGCGAGCACTTCCGTCAATTGATCCATAAAGCAATGCAATGATAAGTCATGGTCTGAAGATTGTCTGTGCAAATTTTGGTGAGAATCGGATGAAATCTCTGACCTGTGAAACTTTTTGAAAGTTTTGATCTTGGTCTATTGGTGGCGCTACAGCGTTTGTGGAAAAGTCTTGTTAATTGGTGGGTGGGGCTATACCTATTGCGTTAATGTACTGAGCAAGTTTCAGCTTGATAGGTCTAAGCATTTTGGAGTTATTTGCATTAATGTTGTTGAAAAATTGATGAATTTTGACCTGTTGGTGGCGCTGGAGTTTTGGGCTCTGGGGTCTGAAAATTGAGGTATGTGGTCATTGGCTTAGGGAGAATAAGTGTACCAAATATCCCAACTTTTTACTGTATGGTTCTTTGGTTACATAGAGAATACGTTCACATGCTGTTTTTTGGTGCGTCACCAACTTTGATTGGCTGTGACAGGCAAACGCTTATGAATATTTATTAACAAAGTGATAAGTCTTGAGTGGCCTTGTCTGAAGGTCATGTGTGACAAGTTTGGTGAGAATCGGATGAAATCTCTGACCTGTGAAACTTTTTGAAAGTTTTGACCTTGGTCTATTGGTGGCGCTACAGCGTTTGTGGAAAAGTCTTGTTAATTGGTGGGTGGGGCTATACCTATTGCGTTAATGTACTGAGCAAGTTTCAGCTTGATAGGTCTAAGCATTTTAGAGTTATTTGCATTAATGTTGTTGAAAAATTGATGAATTTTGACCTGTTGGTGGCGCTGGAGTTTTGGGCTTTGGGGTCTGAAAATTGAGGTATGTGGTCATTGGCTTAGGGAGAATAAGTGTACCAAATATCCCAACTTTTTACTGTATGGTTCTTTGGTTACATAGAGAATAGGTTCACATGCTGTTTTTTGGTGCGTCACCAACTTTGATTGGCTGTGACAGGCAAACGCTTATGAATATTTATTAACAAAGTGATAAGTCTTGAGTGGCCTTGTCTGAAGGTCATGTGTGACAAGTTTGGTAAGAAATGGACAAAATGTGAGACCTGGGTAACTTTTAGAAAAATTCAGCCTGACCTGTTGGTGGCGCTGGAGTTTTGGGGTTTGTTGTCTGTAAATTTAATAGATCCGGGCAAATTTGAAGTTGAATGAGTGTGCCAAATTTCAGAACTCTGGAGTGTATGGTTGGCTGGGAAATGGGCAATGTGTAATAATAATAATAATTAAAGCTGCGAGCAGCAATGTGGGGGCCAAGCTTTGGAAATTTGGAAAGACAACCCCCCCTCCGCCCCTCCCCCTCAGACCACCATAGAGGAGTATTTGTGTGCTTTTGTCTGGGCTTGAGAGAGAGAGAGAGAGATGAAAGCGTTACTGAAAAACGAACTGACTTTCTGTGATTCTAGCGCCCCCCTAGTGGTCAAAAGACATGACATGGGAGAGTGGGCGTGTGCAAATGGAACCCACCCCCACGACCACCATAGAGGAGGGTGTGCGTGCTTGTGTCTGGGTGAGAGAGCGAGAGAGATGAAAGCATTAATGAAAAATGAGCTGACTTCCTGTGATTCTAGCACCCACCTAGTGGTCAAAAGACATGAAATGGGAGAGTGGGCGTGTGCAAATGGAACCCCCCCCCACGACCACCATAGAGGAGGGTCTGTGTGCTTGTGTCTGGGTTAGAGAGCGAGAGATATGAAAGCATTAATGAAAAATGAGCTGACTTCCTGTGATTCTAGCACCCCCCTAGTGGTCAAAAGACATGAAATGGGAGAGTGGCCGTGTGCAAATGGAACCCCTCCCCCCTACGACCACCATAGAGGAGGGTGTGTGTGCTTGTGTCTGGGTTAGAGAGCGAGAGAGATGAAAGCATTAATGAAAAATGAGCTGACTTCCGGTGATTATAGCGCCCCCCTAGTGGTCAAAAGACATGAAATGGGAGAGTGGGCGCGTGCAAATGGAACCCCCCCCCCCACGACCACCATAGAGGAGGGTGTGTGTGCTTGTGTCTGGGTTTGAGACAGAGAGAGAGTGGATGTGAAGAAAATAGGCAAAATTAATTTCTATTTTTTTTGTTTTTGTGTGTGTGTCCTTGGGATGTGTTCCTAAGTCCACTTACCAAGTTTGTTGTCGATAGGTGAAAGTGTTGTTTATTATAGCGCCCCTAGTGTTCAAACGTCACCAAATTTAGTGTAGGTCCTCCGGATGTGCTCACAAGTCCACGTACCAAGTTTGGTGTTGATACGAGAAAGTTTTACTAATTATAGCGCCCCTAGTGGTCAGAGTGCACCAAATGTATTGTACGTCCTCAGGGTGGGGTCCCAAGTCCATATACCAAGTTTGGTTTCGATACGTGTAAGCATCGCTGAGATATGAGCCTACTTCCTGTTACTATAGCGCCCCCACAGTTGTCAATGGGCACCAAAGTTGTTGAGGCTTCTCTTAATTGGGTTCTGAGCCCATGTTCTAAGTTTGGTCTTGATACGTGAAAGCCTGGCAGAGATATAGGTTCACTTCCTGTGTGGCGGCTTCGCCGCCAAATTGGATTGGCTGTTACAGGCGAGCACGTCCGTCAATTGTTCCATAAAGCGATGCAATGATAAGTCATGGTCTGAAGATTGTCTGTGCAAATTTTGGTGAGAATCGGATGAAATCTCTGACCTGTGAAACTTTTTGAAAGTTTTGATCTTGGTCTGTTGGTGGCGCTACAGTGTTTGTGGAAAAATCTTGTTAATTGGTGGGTGGGGCTATGCCTTTTGCGTTAATACACTGAGCAAGTTTCAGCTTGATAGGTCTAAGCATTTGAGAGTTATTTGCATTAATGTTGTTGAAAAATTGATGAATTTTGACCTGTTGGTGGCGCTGGAGTTTTGGGCTCTGGGGTCTGAAAATTGAGGTATGTGGTCATTGGCTTAGGGAGAATAAGTGTACCAAATATCCCAACTTGTTACTGTATGGTTCTTTGGTTACATAGAGAATAGGTTCACATGCTGTTTTTTGGTGCGTCACCAACTTTGATTGGCTGTGACAGGCAAACGCTTATGAATATTTATTAACAAAGTGATAAGTCTTGAGTGGCCTTGTCTGAAGGTCATGTGTGACAAGTTTGGTGAGAATCGGATGAAATCTCTGACCTGTGAAACTTTTTGAAAGTTTTGACCTTGGTCTATTGGTGGCGCTACAGCGTTTGTGGAAAAGTCTTGTTAATTGGTGGGTGGGGCTATACCTATTGCGTTAATGTACTGAGCAAGTTTCAGCTTGATAGGTCTAAGCATTTTAGAGTTATTTGCATTAATGTTGTTGAAAAATTGATGAATTTTGACCTGTTGGTGGCGCTGGAGTTTTGGGCTCTGGGGTCTGAAAATTGAGGTATGTGGTCATTGGCTTAGGGAGAATAAGTGTACCAAATATCCCAACTTTTTACTGTATGGTTCTTTGGTTACATAGAGAATAGGTTCACATGCTGTTTTTTGGTGCGTCACCAACTTTGATTGGCTGTGACAGGCAAACGCTTATGAATATTTATTAACAAAGTGATAAGTCTTGAGTGGCCTTGTCTGAAGGTCATGTGTGACAAGTTTGGTAAGAAATGGACAAAATGTGAGACCTGGGTAACTTTTAGAAAAATTCAGCCTGACCTGTTGGTGGCGCTGGAGTTTTGGGGTTTGTTGTCTGTAAATTTAATAGATTCGGGCAAATTTGAAGTTGAATGAGTGTGCCAAATTTCAGAACTCTGGAGTGTATGGTTGGCTGGGAAATGGGCAATGTGTAATAATAATAATAATAATAATAATAAGAATACGTACAATCACTATGGGTTGCCTCGCAGCTTCGCTGCTTGGCCCCCAATAATAATAATAAGAATACGTACAATCACTATGGGTTGCCTCGCAGCTTCGCTGCTTGGCCCCCAATTAAAGCTGCGAGCAGCAATGTGGGGGCCAAGCTTTGGAAATTTGGAAAGACAACCCCCACTCCCCCTCTCCCCCTGTGACCACCATAGAGGAGTATTTGTGTGCTTTTGTCTGGGCTTGAGAGAGAGAGAGAGAGAGAGATGAAAGCGTTACTGAAAAATGAGCTGACTTCCTGTGATTATAGCGCCCCCTTAGTGGTCAAAAGACATGACATGGGAGAGTGGGCGTGTGCAAATGGAACCCCCCCCCCCACGACCACCATAGAGGAGGGTGTGCGTGCTTATGTCTGGGTTTGAGAGAGAGAGAGATGAAAGCATTAATGAAGAATGAGCTGACTTCCTGTGATTATAGCGCCCCCCTAGTGGTCAAAAGACATGACATGGGAGAGTGGGTGTGTGCGAATGGGAACCCCCCCCCCCACGACCACCATAGAGGAGGGTGTGTGTGCTTGTGTCTGGGTTTGAGAGAGAGAGATGAAAGCATTACTGAAAAATGAGCTGACTTCCTGTGATTATAGCACCCCCCCTAGTGGTCGAAAGAGATGACATGGGAGAGTGGGCGTGTGCAGATGGAACACCCCCCCCCCCCCCCCCCCCCCACGACCACCATAGAGGAGGGTGTGTGTGCTTGTGTCTGGGTTTGAGACAGAGAGAGAGTAGATGTGAAGAAAATAGCCAAAATTAATTTCAATTTTTTTTGTGTGTGTGTGTCCTTGGGATGTGTTCCTAAGTCCACTTACCAAGTTTGGTTTCGATAGGTGAAAGTGTTGTTTATTATAGCGCCCCTAGTGTTCAAACGTCACCAAATTTAGTGTAGGTCCTCAGGATGTGCTCACAAGTCCACATACCAAGTTTGGTGTTGATACGAGAAAGTTTTGCTAATTATAGCGCCCCTAGTGTTCAAACGTCACCAAATTTATAGTAGGTCCTCAGGATGTGCCCACAAGTCCACGTACCAAGTTTGGTGTTGATCCGAGAAAGTTTTGCTAATTATAGCGCCCCTAGTGGTCAGAGTACGCCAAATGTATTGTGCGTCCTCAGGGTGGGGTCCCAAGTCCATATACCAAGTTTGGTTTTGATACTTGAAACCGTTGCTGAGATATGAGCCTACTTCCTGTTACTATAGCGCCCCCACAGTTGTCAAAGGGCACCAAAGTTATTGAGGCCTCTCTTAATTGGGTTCTGAGCCCATGTTCTAAGTTTGGTCTTGGTACATGAAAGCCTTGCTGAGATATAGGTTCACTTCCTGTGTGGCGGCTTCGCCGCCAATTTGGATTGGCTGTTAGAGGCGAGCACTTCCGTCAATTGTTCCACAAAGCAAGGCAATAAGAAAGCATGGTCTGAAGATGATGTGTGCTAATTTTGGTGAGAATCGGTTGAAATTTGAGACCTGGGAAACTTTTTGGAAGTTTTGACCTTGGTCTGTTGGTGGCGCTACAGCAATCATGGAAAAGTCTTGTTAATTGGTGGGTGGGGCCTTGGCTTTTGCCTTAATACACTGAGCAAGTTTCAGCTTGATAGGTTCAAGCATAGCAGAGATATTTGCATTAATGTTGTTGCTTGGCTCCCAATAAACTCTTTGGGAGGGCTTTACCCACAATGCTCAGCTCCCACCGTCGCAGAGAAAACTGTGGCGAGAGTGGGCTATATATAGAGAATGAACCAGCAGGATGTTTAACAGTGAGTAAGTCCCTCTATCCCTTTCGAGGCTGTGGCATTGCTAAGATTCACATGGCCTCCGGCTGAGGCACAGCAGCGGAAAATCCCAGGTGTCTTACCACCCGGTAGGTGGACAGACGTAGTGGTCATCCAGGAAGTCCATGGGAAAATGTGGGAAAGCTACCCCCCCCCCCCCATAACCACCATAGAGGAAAGTGTGTGTGCTTGTGTCTGGGTTTGAGAGCGTGAGATGAAAGCATTAATGACAAATAAGCTGACTTCCGATGAAAGCATTAATGAAAAATGAGCTGAGTTACTGTGAATATAATGCCCCCCCTAGTGGTCAAAACACATGAAATGGAAGAGTAGGCGTGTGCAAATGGAACCCCTGCCCCCCACAACCACCATAGAGGAGAGTGTGTGTGCTTTTGTCTGGGTTTGGGACAGAGAGAGAGTGGATGTTAAGAAAATAGCCCAAATTAATTTCTAATTTTTTTTTTTTGTGTGTGTGTGTGTCCTTGGGATGTGTTCCCAAGTCTTGATACGTGAAAGCCTTGCTGAGATGTAGGTTCACTTCCTGTGTGGCGGCTTCGCAGCCAATTTGGATTGGCTGTTAGAGGCGAACACTTCTGTCAATTGTTCCAAAAAGCAATGCAATAAGAAGGCATGGTCTGTAGATGGTGTGTGCAAATTTTGGTGAGAATCGGATGAAATTTGTGACCTGTGAAACTTTTTGAAAGTTCTGATCTTGGTCTGTTGGTGGCGCTACAGCGTTTGTTGAAAAGTCTTGTTAATTGGTGGGTGGGGCTATACCTTTTGCGTTAATACACTGAGCAAGTTTCAGCTTGATAAGTCTAAGCATTTTAGAGTTATTTGCATTAATGTTGTTGAGAAATTGATGAATTTTGACCTGTTGGTGGCGCTAGAGGTTTGAGGTTAAGAGTCTGTAAATTGGGGAAAGTGGCCATTGGCCATAGAGGAATACGTGTGTTGAATTTCAAAACGTTTAACTGTATGGTTCTATGGCTTCCATAGAGATTTAAGTTTAATGTCTGTGTGGCGGCTTCGCCGCCGATTTTGATTAGCTGTTAAGGGCTAATAATTTTGTCAATTCTTCCAAAAAGCAATTCAATAAGAAGGCATTGTCTGAAGATAGTGTGTGCAAATTTTGGTGAGAATCGGATGAAATTTGTGACCTGTGAAACTTTTTGAAAGTTCTGATCTTGGTCTGTTGGTGGCGCTACAGCGTTAATGGAAAAGTCTTGTTAATTGGTGGGTGGGGCCATACCTTTTGCCTTAATACACTGAGCAAGTTTCAGCTTGATAGGTCTAAGCATTTTAGAGTTATTTGCATTAATGTTGTTGAAAAATTGATGAATTTTGACCTGTTGGTGGCGCTGGAGTTTTGGGGTCTGGGGTCTGAAAATTGGGGTAAGTGGTCATTGGCTCAGGGAGAATAAGTGTACCAAATTTCCCAACTTTTTACTGTATGGTTCTTTGGTTACATAGAGATATAGGTTCACATGCTGTTTTTGGTGCGTTTTAAACTTCGATTGGCTGTGACAGGCAAACGCTTTTGAATATTTATTAACAAAGTGATAAGTCTTGAGTGGCCTTGTCTGAAGGTCATGTGTGATAAGTTTGGTAAGAAATGGACAAAATTTGAGACCTGGGTAACTTTTTGAATAAATCAGCCTGACCTGTTGGTGGCGCTGGAGTTTTGGGGTTTGTTGTCTGAAAATTTAATAGATTCGGGCAAATTTGAAGTTGAATGAGTGTGCCAAATTTCAGAACTCTGGAGTGTATGGTTGGCTGGGAAATGGGCAATGTGTAATAATAATAATAATAATAATAATAATAAGAATACGTACAATCACTATGGGTTGCCTCGCAGCTTCGCTGCTTGGCCCCCAATAATAATAATAATAAGAATACGTACAATCACTATGGGTTGCCTCGCAGCTTCGCTGCTTGGCCCCCAATAATAATAATAATAATCTGAGCAAAAACAATAGGGCCTTGCACCTACGGTGCAGCCACTTTCAGTGGCCGCACCTCGGTGCTCGGGCCCTAATAATAATAATCTGAGCAAAAACAATAGGGCCTTGCACCTACGGTGCAGCCACTTTCAGTGGCCGCACCTCGGTGCTCGGGCCCTAATAATCTGTACAAAAACAATAGGGCCTTGCACCTACGGTGCAGCCACTTTCAGTGGCCGCACCTCGGTGCTCGGGCCCTAATAATAATCTGAGCAAAAACAATAGGGCCTTGCACCTACGGTGCAGCCACTTTCAGTGGCCGCACCTCGGTGCTCGGGCCCTAATAACTCAAACGTGCTGTATGTCATAATGAAACAAACAACCACAGATTATCAACAACACGGTCTGACACGAATGACATGGCTTAGTGCAAACTGAATTTATGACCAAACGATTTCATTCGTGCACGAAGCGCCATCTTGCGATCATTATGTGTAAGTAAAAGCCTCCCAGTCTAAGGACTCAGCGGTCATTTGACCGCCTCGCCGCGCTTTAAGTAGTTCACAACAGCACGGCACTTCTAGTAGGTCGTCAAAGCGGTCAAATGACCGGGGCGCGGCGCTTCTAGGTATAAGTGGGTCAGAACGGCGCGGCGCTTCTAGTGTTAAAGCAATTCTAAAAAAAAAACATGGTTAAGATTTTACTTTTTTTTTTTTAAAGCAATTCTAACAACAATAGGAAAATGTGAAAGGATAGAGTGCAGTAAGAGTGAAAAAAAAGTAGAAAGTGACCAAACAAATAGTGACATATGAAAGGTACAGTGCAGTAGGAATAAGTGCATCAATGAAAGCAATTGTCCAGAGGGGGCCCCGGAAGTGCAGCTGGGAATGACCGCCTCCTTCTTGTCACTGTCAAGGTTGTATAGTCGTGGACACTTAAATGGTCACAATTAGGTGATAAGTCAAGGATCAGCAAGACTAGTTGCAACCTAGTAACAACCTTACAGGATGTTATTCTGTTTGTCCCCCAAGTTACCAGTGATGTACCGTGTATTTAGGCAATAGGCATGCATTCCTAGCACAAAAGGGGAAATGCAGTTCAGTTTAAAAAGTGGCCAAAACAAGTGTTTGCGGTGAAAGAAACATTCAGTCCATCAGCTATTTATTCTTCAAAACTCAGCTTTTGCTACCTCAATTTGTCCATCAGCTTACATAGCACTGTTATGACTGTTATGCATATTTGTCTTCTAATCTCATGCATGTTTTTTGAATTCAGTCAAATATATCATGTCCCTCTTTCTGTCCATTCAGTGTTCAGTGCAAAAACCACAAGAAACTACTTTGTACAGATGTTGTAAATGAAACCAAAATCAACGCTGCCCTGCCTTAGTAGGTTGCCGATTTCATGGGCATCACAGTCACAATGTTATTATGCTTTAGGATTTCTAGAAAATAAGGACTTAACCTTTAGAGTGAATCTGAACATGCTTTACTTACATTTTATGTAGCAGACAGGGCTGTACTTCTATTTTCTCTGTCTCAACCCAGGCTGTTTTCACATCCCATGTTAAGTACATGACCTGCAATTACAATTGTGTGTTGTATGTCATTCATTTCTAAGACATATGCACATTTGAATGTAATATTTATAAATATGAATATGTCATCCCTATCTAAGAAATGTGAAGGCAATAAATGTTCATACATATCCGTGTAAAATACATGGATCTCATAATTAACTGCAGCGTTGTTGTAATATACTCCACCTCCTTCACACTCACTCACTCTCCTGCCCTGAGTCCTCCACCATCCTCTCCACCCTCCTCCATGCCAGACTGGACAGAGTTAATATCTACCTACCTGCTGTGCTGTGATATAATCTGTTTTGTTACAACACACACACACACACACACACACAGTCTCCCTCTACTCTATGTCACTATGTCTCACACACACACACACACACACACACACACACACACACACACACACACACACACACACACACACATACACACACACACTGACTTGCATACATTACTCAAGTAAACATTGATCTGAGAAAACATTATTCTAGTATCTACTGTATCTTCAACAGGTGCCATATTCTTGTATGCATGTGGCTGCTCCAGTTCCAACGTGTACTCAGGGACAGGGGTTTCAGAGGTTTGTCATCTAAGCAATAGTTCCTTCTAGCCTAAAGCTGTTATCTCCTTTGTGCTATACAGGGTCAACATTAGAGTGTTGCTTGCTGTAGCTATAGCCAGCGGCGATTCTAGAGATTTGTGACTAGGGTGGCCCTAGTGGGGCATTGGTTAATTCAAGGGTGGCATCTAGATAAACAGAAACAGGCTCAAGTTGTTAAATTAGCACACATGCATGAGTAAAACCATGCACCAAACACCACACTCATAAATTGAAGGACAAAGACCATACTCTCACGCTTTGAGCTTGACAGTCACACTATTTGACCCATTCTCACACCACACGCCATACTTGACATCTCTCACACTACAAAGTGGAAGTGAGAAAAAACCCCACCCCACACACAGGGGCTTCTGTCTTATTTTGTCCTCAATTTAAGTGAATCCATTTTCTACTTCAAGTATTAAGGGTTGCAGCCAACTTGTTTAACATGATATCTTAAAATGATGCATACTTTTATAAAATTAGCTCCCTAAAATTATATCTAACATGACCTGTCACATAAACATTGTCTATGTCCATGCTATAGCAATGACTGACAACCCTAACCCTAACCCTGACATTTTAAATTGGCGATTTTTAATTTATTTTTAGCCACAAGCTCCGTGACCCATCACTCAGATCAGTACCACAACCCACTTTTGGGTTCCAACCCACCAGTTAAGAAACACTGGCCTAAGCTATGTAAACTTTCCACAATGTCAATATTACATTTGGGCAATAGACTACTCATGATACAACATATACTCAGTGTTGGCTGAGTAGGTAGAGTTGGTAGATATAAAAATGTGCCTACATGACATGATTCCACAGTCGCAATACTGGGTTTTGTGTGTGTGTGATAAGATACTGTAAATGCCAAAAGGGCACTGGCAGATTCGATAGGTAAATACTGTATATGTTTGCGTGTTAGTGCAAGCAGGCCTATTGTAAGCTATGCTAAAAACAATAAGCCATGTAGCCTATAACTGCTAGCATGTTTGCTAGATTGCTTATATTTCTGAACCCTGATATTTCAAACTAGTGCGCTGCAAGTGCATCAAGAAAGGTCTCGCCTTTGACTGTTAATGGCGAATCGTAGACTAGGATTTTGGGGTGGCACCTGGGGTGGCCAATTGAATTTCAAGTGTGGCCTGTGCAACCCGGAGCCACCCCTCTGGCTACGCCCCTGGCTATAGCAACACCAAAATGTTTTTCATTTCTTTTTTTAAGAAGAAAGATTGTGTGTGATAAAATGTACATTTACAGAATACGCCCCGAGAGGCTGTGGTTTATGCTGAATTTAGAACAGCTAAGGGGCGTTGTTAGGCACGACGCGAAGCGGAACCACGGAATCGTGTGGCTTATTGCTTTTCTAAAATGGTTACTACTTCGATCTAGCAAGATATCATGAAACAAAGGCATAGCAACGCAACGATGTATTAATAGATAATCATTCTTCCACCAACATTGAGATGCAGCCACTCCAACTTTTTTTCTAGTTGTGGTAGTGCATTACTATAGAACGAAATGCGGTCAAGGTCTGTGGTAATACTAGGATTTACAATTGCATTGAACGTGATTCAGCCAATCATAATCAAAGACCGGAACCATGCACTTTAGAAAAATGTAATAATATAACATTCAGCTTTTGGCCTAAGAAAGTCAGAAATATTTGGTTAAAAGAAGCCTATGGGATTAATTTATGGTTGTCAATTATAGCTTATTGCCAGCTGAGTTTTCCATAGGCTAGGCCAACAAAAATGGAAGGAAAACCCTATATTTTTAAAAAAAAAAAACAGCAAACAAAGAGAACATCTAAATCTTATTTATACATGTGCAGGCCACTGGGTAGGTTTGTAAACCCAAGTCATCTCACAGTTGTGACAATTTACATGTATTTGCCAAGTTCTTGATTGATTTGTCAAAAAGATTTTTTTCAACTTTAGACATTGCAATGCTTACAATGACCACCACCAAGTAGATGACAACATATTCTAAACTCGTCATGTTGTGTATCATCCAACAGCATCAGAGCCCCATCACCACCCCCACCTCTTCATCTGCCATCACCTCCTCCCCTTCCTCCCCCTCCCTTCTGCTCCTCCTCAAACAGAGCAGAAGTCGCTGCCTGAGTCGCTGTACCAGGAAATGGCTCTACTTGCCTCCAGAAACAGCAGTCAGTTATGTCAGGACTGTGGATGGGATGAATAATGCAGGACTGCAGAAAGGCATGTCTTTGATATGATGTGGCATTCAAAGTGTTAAAATACCCACCATTCTCGAGAATCAACTGCAAGATTTGTAAATCACACACACAGACACACACACAGACACACACACACAGTCACAGACACAGACACAGACACAGACACAGACACAGACACAGACACAGACACACACACAGACACAGACACAGACACAGACACACACACACACACACACACACACACACACACACACAAACACACACACACACACACACACACAGACACACACACACACACACACACACACACACACACACACACACACACACACACACATAGAAACATGAGAGATGTGTTTATAGAGTCCAACAGACCCAGAGTGGTATTCTTCAGTGCGTAATGCCCACTTCCTGTCCACAGCCACGCCTAAGCACGGCCATATTGGAGCGATATGAAGATGATTTATAGTAACTGCACAATCGATGTTGAGCATGTCCAAATGTATAAGTAAATGAGCCTTACATGTTTCAGTCGTGATAGGTGTGTAGATTTGAACAAACTTCTTTTCTGTTCAAGAGCAGCTAGACGACCTCTTAAGCACCAGCTAGCAGAATACTGGACTGGTCTTACTATATGTCACAGTGGTGTCCCATCTTCCTCATTTCTCATTTTGAACATATTCAACGTCTCTGCAGTTACTGTAGATCATTGGCCTGCCCATGCTGCCTTCTGTGCAATTGTATGCAGCAGGCGATGACGACGTCTACTGTAAGTGACAAACCGAAGTGTTCTTCTTTTCCGGAGAAGACAGGACACCATTCAAGATCAGCTAGACAAAGTAAATACACTGTAATTATTCTCTTTTTTTCGCAGATTTTCTATTTATCTAAATCACATACATATTAGCACAGCTTATTTATTATTTGCTGCATTAAACTGATTGTGTGACAGTGCTCACACATGCTTGCACTGAATGCAGTGCTGGAGATGCATCTCGTTCACTTTTCATTGGCGTCAGCCGTTGCTGAAGTGTATTGAAATTCTGTTACGTTGCTTTGCTCCCGTTTCCTCTGTTAAAAAGTTGAGAAATGTTTAACTTTTGCTGCACCAATGGACAGCAATGCAAGGCACCGGTCAATTAAATTATGGTTAGATAAAGGCATACATTATATTAATACACACCAAATGTTGGGAAAACCCACTGGCATGCAGTAACACAAGATATTAGGGTTAATAAATGTTTGCATTTCACAGCTAACTGGCCCAATGATGTCACAAAGATCGCATTTTCTGTCCCTGCGCATTTTGATCATGATTCCAAGTAAGTAGCAACTTCCTGTCAATGTCTGACATTGGGAGTTTCAGTTATTTCTGGTAAAATCATGTCAGCAATATTGTTTTTTTGTTGTTGTTGCTTTTAGTGCTAAGTTCAGATGGTCAACGATTTAGAGAGAGACAAACTTCCTCCTTTTTCAACTTTATAAAAGCGGCTTATCTTGTGTTATGCTGTGTCCTATCAATGATGGAGCCAGTGTGGACCAACGGCCATTTTAAATGACAGACAGAGAGAAAGACTATGGCAGGCTATGTTGAGTTTGATGAGCATATAAAATGGATGCAGAATTTGCACTGAGTGAACAGTTATTTTGGTGATTGTGTGTGTGTGTGTGTGTGTGTGTGTGTGTGTGCGTGCACATGTGTGGCTGTGCATGCATGCCTGTCTGTATCTGTGTACGTGCCTATAGTCTATGTTTTATATCAATGGAATAGGAGAATACAAATAGTCAATTTGTCCTAGTATTACTAGGCTACTGTATTGTCCTTTGAGGCCTCAAAATCTTAATATGTACTAATAACACTGTCAATCAAAACGGGGTCCACCCACATTAACAGTTCCTCCAATCATCATGCAGAAATCCATTGTCCAGCCCACTGCCCCACTCTCAGAGAGGCTGTTTTGTTTTGTTTTTTTGTGCATGGATCTGTTAAAAGTGCCAATATCTTATATGATTATTGTTTTATTTGGATTGGTTGTAATTGCTTACTAACCTCATCTCTGCCACCTATCTGCTCTCTGCTGCAGTTTCTATGGTGACTGTGGGCACAGCCTCAGATGAGCCCTGTGTGTTCCCCTTCCACTATAATGGCAATGCATATAGTGACTGTACCACTAAGGACGAATCAGCTCTTTGGTGCGCCACCACCCAGAACTATGTTAGGGGTAAATGGCGGAACTGTAAAGGTGAGTGAGAGATATGTCTGTATGTGGACAGAAGGGTCGTTCCATGTAAAATCATCACACTTTTGGACCACATCGGCACTGATTTGAATGAAACTTGGATTGCTCATTCAAACATATAAGAAAGCCATAAAACTGAATTTGCATATGTTTTGGGTCAATATTGGGTAAATATTACCAGGGATTTAACCAAAGGAAGTTTGAATACATTGGGCAACATTATAATAAAAAATAAAACAAACAACTACAGACAAACTAAGTGGAGGCAGTCTGGTCCCCAAACAAAAATGAAACTTTGTGGAAATTATCTGAAAGGAATACTGAAGGGAGGGGTGAGCAACTATTGGGGTAAGAGTGATTATTAGTCCTTGATGGGTTAGAGTGGTTGGTCCTTGATGGATTAGAGTGGTTGGTCCTTGGTTAACAAAATATAATAATTTAGAACATTTTATGTTTTTCAAGGGGGAGGAACTTTTGTGAATACATTTAAATGTAAAGCAAACATAGAAAGACAACATTTTAAAAAACATCTTTTTCTGTCATTTTAGAGGAGCTTTCCTTGAACTCTTCATTTCTCTGGTGTGAATGTGTGTCTGTATTAGCCATCAGGGATGGGACCAATGTAGATTCTAAATGGCAAAAAGAAAAACAACATTCAAGTTTTAGACAAATTTACTGAAGCATCAATTAACACATGTAGTCTGATAACAATTCATTTATATGGTATGGTACAAGTATATGGTTACAGCATGACATTGCCACAAGCTATTTCTTTAGCATCTCCAATATGCATTATGTCTAAATTAGAATGTTACTTTAAAGTATGCAGCAAGACTTACATGGTGACACAATAAAAATGTCAAGTGTTCAAGTATCTGTCCATTAGGGAATTTAAAGGAACCATATGTGGCGATTCTGGCCAAAACTGGTACTGCAATCACGTTCAAAACACTGTAGACCAGTGTAAACCACAGCTGTGGTAACTAGAGCAGAGCTGGCAACCCGGATGCTGAAACACGACTGACTTCATGATTAGTAGATAGGTAGACGGTGGTGCATCAGGCCAAAACACAACATGTAAACATCAACATCAGTTGACGGCAGCAACTTCAATTTTTAAAATGACAATATTCTGGCCGGACTACTGTTATCAGTGATACACGTTTTTGAAATAAGCATGATTTCTTAATGTCTAGTGACATACAGTATCAGGGCCATTTTATGATTAATTGAAATACATTTCTAACATACGGTTCCTTTAAGCACGCCATGCCTAATTCACTGTTTCATATCTGATTTGTGTTGCAGGCGGTCCAGAGTGGAGTGTTACATACAGCCATACACACATCTGTGCTCTGGAGGGATCATCAGTCACCATGTCCTGCTCTTACACCTACCCGAGCTATCTTACAGTTGAAGAAGTGTTTTGGACAAACAAAGACACAGTTCATTCTGATTTATCAGCACATGTAATTTACGAGCAAAGGGTCACAATGGACAGTAAAAATAAACAAAGGGAGTGTTTTCTGAACATGATTCACCTAACCAAAGCAGATGGACAGTATCAGTATTACTGTAGAATTATTACCAATGTAGACAAACAAAAAATGACAGGCACACCAGGAATTTCTTTGAAAATAACTGGTAAATAAACACAAGCTGGATCTATATGATAATATTAATAATGATACTTTTTGTCAAATTACTTACATCCACATATGAAAAATATATATATACTGTATTCATACTTTTCCTAGATCTGCAGATTGTTTCATCTAGCCAAGAAAGAGTGACTGAGGGTAATCGTGTGGCTCTCACCTGCAAAACCACCTGCAATCTACCCGACAGCCCTTCATTCATCTGGAGTAAAGATGGACGTCCCGTAGAAGAGAAGCAGATCATCTACAACCAGCTGCAGCTCCACCCAGTCAGCTATAAAGATGAGGGCAGCTACACCTGTGCTGTTAGAGGACATGAGGGTCTCCCATCTCCACCCATGAAGATGAAAGTCATGTGTGAGTATAGGTCATCACACCAAAAGCAAAGTTTCTATTTTTAAGGATCCAAGAAGAGAAGCTGCCGTACTACTATTACTGAATATCAGCTGGGTGATTCTATAATTTAGGGTACACTGCATGTCCACTGATGTTAAATATACTTAGACAATCAAATTTCTTCAAACAAATAACATTTTGTTTGTATACTTGCTTCATGAAATAACATCACAGACAATATGTGAAATATATTCTTCATTTTGCTTAAAATGTGTCATTATAGCCCTAAATGTACAGTTTTGTCCATGTCCGATTTCAATGTGAGAAAGTTGAGGGTCCAAAAACATCCATTAAAACCATTGAAATAAATACATTATTTGTGCAGTCTTTTTCAAAAGTCTTAATATTAAAGGAAATAATTTTAAATACTTAAAATAATATAATTTATTCATGTCCACAAAATGTTGGTCAACTATGTTACAAACAAAACCTCCCCCGGTAACTCAAAAATGGTTTGTCCCAAGACCATGTGACCAGCACAATGTGATGTCATTTTCCTCTGCGGCGGTCATTTCAAACACACCATGGCGAGTCTCCTCTCAGTTTTTTGAATATTTGATGTTGAAAAGCATATTGTCAACGAGCGTATTATTAACCATCAACTATGTTATGTACATTATCATGACTAAAAAAGTTTTATTCATTATAATTCCATTTTGTGTGGAATTCTTCCATTAACCTGCTCTAAAAAATGACATGTGGTTAGCTAGGCTAGGTCCACCATTTCTGTTATGGGGAAGAAATATGGAAATTGTCAACTAAGCTACAGTCAACTAAGTTACGGTGAGCTCTATTTTTCAACTAAGTTACACCGGAGCTCAACTATCTGTCAACTAAGTTACATCAGTGATCTATGGAATATTGTGATAATTAATTGTTTCTATGTCATTTATATCGACTGGACCTTTAAATATACACACATTTTATATAGATATATTATTTTACTTAACTCATTTCAGATTTTTGAATACAAAAAGGATGATTTTACGTCACAAGTCTTTGTGAAATGAAAGTTTTGCTAGTGTGCATTTCAATGCATTCTCTGTGGAATTATGTATATTGTTTAATAATCTAGCATTTAAAATAAGAGGTTTTCACCAAAAGGAACTTTGGTAATTAAATTCTGCATGAATAAAATGTTGTCCATGGTTAAGAATACTGTATGTCCAGTCAACTAGGTTATGGTGTCAACCGTGTGATTTTCATTGTCACCTAGGTTACACTTTGATTTTTAACGTTAAAACAGCCAATATTGATGTTTCTTACATTTTTAAGCATTCTACTTATTTGAATAGGTTGGACTTTACTAAAACATATTTTTTAATGATGAAAGATGGCTTTAATGGAGATTTATGATGAAAAATATCCGCGTCCATAAGGACGGTTATACATGCATTGCATATTCATCTTTAAAAAAAGGTTGGTTCTAAAAATAATTTTAAATAACTATTGTATGTGTTGCAGAAATAGACTCAAGAACCTTCTAAATTGCATTTCATTTCAAGTGCAAGACTGAATTTAATGTTTTTTGTAACACCCTGTTTGTCCGTAACATAGTTGACCAACTCTGAAGTTTTTTTTATTTAAAAAACTCAAAAACAGTTAATGTTTAAGCTCTGCAGATAACAGATATGTAACACTGAATTAATATACTATATTGAGACATTTAATGTTCCACTGAGAAAGGACAGCGCTATTGTGCTTTTTTGCTGACATGGAATGTACCCTGAATTAGAGAATGACCCAGCCATTGTAACCAACAGCCATGTACACCTGTGCTGTTAGAGGACCTGGGGATCCATCATTGCCAAGTTACAGACTTTGAGTCATGTGTTAGTAAACTAAGGTTAAAAAAACAAGATAAAATATGCAGGTTTCTGTTTTTAGCGATCTAAAAAGCCTGATTTTGACCACATTCACTAATTGAACAGTATATTGTGATCAAATGCCTGGTCCATTGTTCAAAGGAGATGTTCCTGTGTTTCTTTTTATGATGTGACATCTTAAGTTGATGGTAAGCAAAGTTGTGCTATTTGATTATGGTGTAATAGTGTAACTGTTTGCAATTTGTACCAAGATTTTCCAAAGAACACAGCAATTGTGTCTGCTCCATCTGGTAAAATAACTGAGGGAGATAATGTGACTCTGACCTGCATGAGTGAAGCTGACCCACCAGTACACACATACACCTGGATCAAGAAGAGCGGAGCTGTAGAACTGGAGTCAGGAAAGGAGAACACACTCACCTTCAGCAAGATCCGTATTCGGGACAGTGGAGAGTACGTCTGTCGAGCAGCCAATATGATTGGTCAACAGGACTCTCCTGCTGTGTTAATCAAGGTCTTGTGTGAGTGATTTCATATACAGTATCAACATAATTGATTGTCTGTCCAGGTTTTAAGTGAGTATTACTCTAACTCCACATGATTGGGAGGGTAGTTATTTAGGCAATTTGGCACAAATCGATATGGTGTTGGTAAGGATGCTGTCACAACTGTTTTTCAGCTGTAGGCCCCACAACCACCATGATTGTTTTTGTACAATGGATCTACAGCCAACCATTTGAGTTTATTATTAGTAGCAGTATTATTATTATTATTATTATTATTTTAATCAGTTATTCATTTTTCTATTGTTTATTAGTCTGGGAATCCAATGATTTATTTGTATTTATCAAGATTCTTATGAGACCAAAATATTAACAGGGTACCCCCAGGATTGTTAACCTAAATTTAAGACTTTTTAAGACCTTTTTAATACCATTTCAAGTGAAATTTAATACATTTGTCGCACCCATCAGAGAAGATAAAATCATATCGAACACCAGATTAAACCTCAAATAATAACTACATTTGAGTGTTTGACATAACAAAATAAGAGTTTACAAGATAATGCAGGTACACCTTTTCGAAGATCAATAACTTGTATTTCTAAAGAATATGGAACTGAAATTGGAAGACATTTTTAAATATCCACAATAAATGAGCAAAACAAACCAAAAACAAAAAATACAATGGACTCTGTTGGCCCAGTTCACAAATTAAAACGTGACATAGGGCGTGTAGAGTGACAGTAGTCTAGTTGTTAAGCCTTATGCACGGGACGAAATGTCATCATACAGCTGTAGCTGATAAATTACGCAGTCAACTAAACATTTGAAACGTGCGCAAAATGGCATGAACCCACGTAAAACACAAATTGAAGCCATAAATTGGTCATCGGATAATCCTGCAAAGCCTTTTCATAGGCATGCTACGTTTATGAATAACGTTGATTATGAACACATTTCTTCACAGCTGAGAATTTGCTAGCTTACGCAGAGACATTTTAAACGGAGCTGCTGGCTGTGCTGACTTGCTGCCAAGTGCTGACTTGCGCGTCTTTTAGATGGTGAACAAATGTAGCATGATTTTCTGAACTCGGCATTATCACTTATTTTACCCCCATAACTGTCGACGACTGAAAATAAAATGTGATAGCTACAACAGAAAGCCTATTCAGTGTGCTTAGGCTAATCGCCATAGCCTCGTCTAGCCGCGAAAAAGACGAGGAAATTAGCAGAGTGCTGGGAAAACCACACTGTTTGAGCGTGCACCACAACGCAGCTTCACCTTTATCATGGACACGGAGAATTTAGTTCACGTTACGCTACAAGTCTAGTGATAATTTGACTAAGTTATGACTTGTCTAGTGATCATTTCTTTTGAAAATTAAGACCTCCGTTGAAAAATTTAAGATTTGGAAGATGAAATTTAATACTTTCAAGGCCTTAATTCTGGAAACTTAAATTCAATACCTTTTTAATACTTTTAAGACTCCGCGGGTACCCTGATTAACTCTGACCCATTTTTTGACATACAAGAGGGAAGCCTACTGACCCTCACCTGCATGAGTGAAGCTGACCCATCACATACTGTTCCCTATGTCCTCTTCTCTAGATCCTCCAAAAAACACAACAGTTGTGTCTGTTCCATCTGGTGAAATAACAGAGGGAAGTAATGTGACTCTGACCTGCATGAGTGAAGCTGACCCACCAGTACTCACATACACCTGGATCAAGAAGAGTGGAGCTGCAGAACTGGAGTCAGGAGAGGAGAACACACTCACCTTCAGCAGGATCCGTTCTGAGGACAGTGGAGAGTATCTCTGTCGAGCTGCCAATAGGATAGGTCATCATGACTCTCCTGGTGTAACTGTTGAGGTTTTAAGTGAGTGATTCTATAAATCAATGATCGTATTATCTCTGTTGAGCAGCCAGTAAGATTGATTAACAGGACCCTCCTGATGTCTCTGATGAGGGTGTTATATGAGTTCAAAAGCACATTTAAAGCATGAAGTTCTTAGTGTTTATATTAGATATTGTTGTCAATTTGAGTCTCAATTTGAGGCTAATCTCAATTCATCATTTTCATTGTTGCTCTGCCAATCACAGCTATGGCCCATGACCAGACCATAATGATAGCAGTTCTGGTTGGAGTGGCGGTCTGTGGAATTGTGGTTTTGCTCTGTGTCATTTGGAGATTTAGGTGAGATCAGATGAGAGAGCATATATAAACTCTAAACTTTTTCACAGGTACTGTAGGCAATGCAGAGGGATTCTCACAACATCCTCTTTATATGTTTTTTTTGTCCATAGGCAAAGTACAATTGTGGCAACAAACACTAAAAGGACATCAAGTGAAGACAAACAGGTGACATGACTTCGCCCGGCATTTTTGGCAATATGTCCAGTGTAACATGAACATGGTCATGATGTGAAAAGCTAGACTGAGTGAACCCTGGCTGATGCAGGCACATTTGGATTTCGCCCGGCAGCTCAGACTGGAAATTTGCACATTTATCTCCCCTGCTTCCTATCCACAACCTTTGGCTCCAATCACAAACTAGTTTATCCAAAAGATGCACCGGATCGTTGGTCTGATTGCTTGAAGGATTATCAAAGCGTACGGAGTCATTTGAACGATGCTAATAGAGCTCGACAGTCCCGCCCATCCTCCGAGAGAGCATGTCTCTTGAGCAGTAGAAATAAAGCGCAGACTCCCCATAATAATGTTCAATCTTAAAAAAGATCGAGCTTAGTATGGTGATAGCCAGGCTAGTAAAAAGCAGCTAATCACACATGTTTTCTTCACTGTTATAGGATGATGATGTTTTGCACTCCAACATCGACTTCACGAAGCCTAGGCAGGACAGAGCTGCAGGTCCCAACAGTGTTGAAGCTGCAGGAGGAGCAGAGGATGATGTTCACTACTCCACCATCCAGCCCCACAGCCCCACACAGACTGCAGGAGCTCAGGTGGGCGATGCCCTATATGCCAGTGTCCAGCCCAAACGCTCCAGACAGACTGCAGGAACTCAGGAGGATGATGATGTTCAGTATGCCAGTGTCCAGTTCAAAAAGCCAGGTGGTGTCAAAGGGTATGTACTGTACTGGATCTTATTTATCAATGTCATCACATGCTTTTTCTTCTCTCAGTGTGGTTAATACAAACATTGGCTAATCAATGTATAGTTTGCCTTTGTATAGTTTTTATAATACTTTGGAGAAAAATGTATTTGATTTAGCTTTTCGGAAAATTAATAATTTATTTATTATGTTTTCCTTACTTAACCTGTATTTTTCATGCCTCCTATTCCACTTTTCTTCACGTTTCATACATGTTTCTCTATGGGCCCAAGTTCAAGAATGCAATCTCTCTGTGGTAATGGGAACTCACACAGAGTGGGCAGAGCCAGGCTGAATTCAATTAATAAAACATTTGGTTAAAGCCGACCAATAGCAGTGTTGAGCAATATACCTTTAGTGATGGACTGGCCATCTGGAATTTGGGCAACTGACAAAAGGGCCTCCCGTCAATCAGGCTGCTTGGAGTAGGTTATCATCACTGATGAAAATATCACTGTCATAGAGCATTGGGATTTCAGTCTTGTGGTGTAGCCTATTCCACATCCAAATGAAAGTAAGCCTTTATAATTTACACATAGGGTTATCTCTTCTGCAGCCTTCAATGGAGATATGCTAATCAAAATGTGTCACCAATCAGTGTAGCTAACCTAATGAACTAAACGTCATGTTTTTACTTTGTTACCCATCGTCAGACCCATGTCACTGCTGGTGGCGTTAGCGATGAGTGTAGCCATGAATTTTGATGTATGCATCAATGTTTTTGTTAAACAGAACAGACCCCGAAGCCGCCGCCACGCGCCGCCATTTGCGCCATTTAGAATTTCAGCCGCCGCCAGCCAATAATTTTTGTAAGCCAAATTGAGCCGCTATCTGATAAACTTTGGCTGAGCCAAACTTAGACTTGGACTTGTTGCATCTAAAAACAATTATATCACATAGAGGGTACGAAAAATAAACGATACACAAGGTTTTCCCACTGTATTCACCACATCAGTCTTGTGCTCGTTGCTACGATACACAGGACTCAGTGAGTTGACGGCCAATTAAAAGTCCACGTTCTCTGCAATGTTTTTGCTTTCTCGCGCTGAGATGAAATGGGGGAAAGAAGCCAACGGTAGCCTTATTTTGATCTCGCTTTTCATATACTTTCCTAATTCCTACGAAGTTCTACTCGGACTTGAAAATCTTCAGGGCCCGGTTGCACAAACATCAAAACCAAAGATTGATGATATGAAACGTATTTTGGAGCGGACAGATTTACAGCATGCGATATTACTGCGACTGCAGCATTTCACCATCTCCAGAAATTGCTGCGCTAGTTCACAATGCATGCTTCAGTCTACATTGAAGTGAAATGTGCAGAGCTTTGTTAAAAATGATATAATAACATTGTGTATTGAGATCTAGTACAACATAGGCATCTGTAGGCATGAAGAGGCAACTTAAGCCATTATCAGCCATTAAAAATTTGGCGGCTGCAGCAGCCATTTAGGTTTTGGCTGAGCCGGCTAGCCAGCCAATAACTTCATCAGCCAGCCGTTATTCTCAAAACAAATGGCTTCGGGGTCTAAAACGGAAGGCATATAAAGTAAGTAAGTATAAACATATTTGTTTATATGGATTTGGATCATGGATAGTAAATTGCATATCAAATAGTTGCAAACTGTCTGCTGGGAGGTGATTCTCAAACTTGGGCCCTATTCTTTAACTTGTTTGCTGTTACGCTAACCTCTGTGACTGTGCTCATGTTTCCCTGCAGTTCTCTTGACCAGCCAGAGGGGGAGCTAGCTGTGATCTACTGCAGTGTTCATAAGAGGGTATAACATAAACTAAACAGCCATTAGCAAACATGTAAAAGTCAGTATATTAAACTTGTGTAGTGCTGAAAGACTATATGCCTGCTATTTGTTTTTAACATGTATATTTTTTCTTATTTCCATGCATGTTAGATATATACACTGTATTCATCTTTTAAGATGTTTTATGTTTCAGTTTTTTGTTTTTAGTTTATGACTGTTATGCATATTTGTCTTCTAATCTCATGCATGTTTTGTGAATTCAGTCAAACATATCATGTCCCTCTTTCTGTCCATTCAGTGTTAAGTGCAAAAACTACAAGAAACTCTACTTTGTACAGATGTTGTAAATGAAACCAAAATCAACACTGCCCTGCCTTAGTAGGTTTCCGATTTCATGGGCAGCACAGTCACAATGTTATTATGCTTTAGGATTTCTAGAAAATAAGGACTTAACCTTCAGAGTGAATCTGAACATGCTTTACTTACATTTTATGTAGCAGACAGGGCTGTACTTCTATTTTCTCTGTCTCAACCCAGGCTGTTTTCACATCCCATGTTAAGTACATGACCTGCAATCGCAAGTGTGTGTTGTATGTCATTCATTTCTAAGACATAATATGCACATTTGAATGTAATATTTATAAATATGAATATGTCATCCCTATCTAAGAAATGTGAAGGCAATAAATGTTCATACATATCCGTGTAAAATACATGGATCTCATAATTAACTGCAGCTTTGTTGTAATATACTCCACCTCCTGAACACTCACTACATCTCCTGCCCCGAGTCCTCCACCATCCTCTCCACCCCCCTCCATGCCAGACTGGACAGGGTTAATATTTACCTACCTGTTGTGCTGTGATATAATCTGTTTTGTTACAACTCTCTCTCTCTCTCTCTCTCACACACACACACACACACACACACACACACAGTCTCCCTCTACTCTATGTCACTATGTCTCACACACACACACACACACACACACACACACACACACTGACTTGCATACTGTACATTACTCAAATAAACATTGATCTGAGAAAACATTATTCTAGTATCTACTGTATCTTCAACAGGTGCCATATTCTTGTATGCATGTGGCTACTCCAGTTCCAACGTCTACTCAGGGACAGGGGTTTCAGAGGTTTGTCATCCTAGCAATAGTTCCTTCTAGCCTAAAGCTGTTATCTCCTTTGTGCTATACAGGGTCAACATTAGAGTGTTGCTTGCTGTAACTATAGCCAGTTGCGATTCTAGAGATTTGTAACTAGGGTGGCCCTAGTGGGGCATTGGTTAATTCAAGGGTGGCATCTAGATAAACAGAAACAGGCTCAAGTTGTTAAATTAGCACACATGCATGAGTAAAACCATGCACCAAACACCACACTTCTAAATTGAAGGACAAAGACCATACTCTCACGCTTTGAGCTTGACAGTCACACTATTTGACCCATTCTCACACCACACGCCATACTTGACATCTCTCACGCTACAAAGTGGAAGTGAGAAAAAACCCCACCCAGCACACAGGGGTTTCTGTCTTATTTTGTCCTCAATTTAAGTGAATCCATTTTCTACTTCAAGTATTAAGGGTTGCAGCCAACTTGTTTAACATGATATCTTAAAATGATGCATACTTTTATAAAATTAGCTCCCTAAAATTATATCTAACATGACCTGTCACATAAACATTGTCTATGTCCATGCCATGGCAATGACTGACAACCCTAACCCTAACCCTGACATTTTAAATTGGCGATTTTTAATTTATTTTTAGCCACAAGCTCCGTGACCCATCACTCAGATCAGTACCACAACCCACTTTTAGGTTCTGACCCACCAGTTAAGAAACACTGGCCTAAGCTATGTAAACTTTCCACAATGTCAATATTACACCCTCTATTGCATGAATTATCACCTATACTTAAAACATTTTTTTAATGTTTGTTTCTTATTTAAAATGGTTTAAATAATGAAAATTGAAAAAAAAAAAGTAAAAAAAAAATTAAAGGGGGGTAGTTGGTAATTTGTTGCCATATGGCAACAATGCGCAGTCGTGGAAAATGCTATAAAATCCCATTTTTCTTTAAAAACTTACTTTTATTTAATTATAAATGTTTTAAAAATGAATCTAATTAAGCTTACATTAGGTATGCTCTGATACATTGAGTTGTTAACCTAACATAAGGCAGATTTAACTGTATTTTGGACAATAAGGTTGCTTTCATACTAGGTCCGTTTAGCTGGACCGGACCCGAGTGCGGTTATTTCTGCCGTAGTTGGTCTCTGTTCACATTACATGTTTGTCTGCGGACCCGGGTCCGTTTGCGTCATAATTAACACGAACTTCCAGAATTCTGTTTACAAAATATCACTTGGCAACACAGCAAAAGGCAGTGCAATGAAGAGGACAAAGGTAAAGATTCTTTAGAATCTTCAGAATGTTTGCTTAGCAACCTGCTCCAGGGTTCTAGCGAACCGGACCCGAGACCACCTTTTCAGGCGGATCCGAGTCCGGTCCCGGGTCCACACCCGAGTTCGGTACGGTTGCGTTCACACTATCAAAAACAGCCGGACCATCGGACCAAACGAACCCGGGTCCGGTCCAGCGGACCTAGTGTGAATGGGCCCTAAAGTGACTATATCATGGTGATATTGCCATAGTGCAGTCCGCCTTGGAAATATATAGCCTTCCTTTAGGGCCATAACGTAATTGTTGTAATCAAGACCAAAGTTTATATTAAATAATGTCATCATTTAAGTCACTGTATTTAATTTGGATGCCTTTCATTCCCCAAATGTATAGGGTTCTATTGCAGTCAGAGGACATATTCAACTGTAGTGAGGCGTATACCGTCATAGAGCCCCCCCCCCTCCCTTGAGAGAGTGTGCAAATCCATACTGTACAAACAGAGAGACATAGGTATCATTCACATACACCCCTGACAGACTTCTCCTACCCTCTAAGCCATGCCTAAATCATATTTGGGGTCCCACATTCAAGGGTCAACCTAACCTAGGGTTCTCTATTGCGATTCATACAACAGGTACACACTGGGCATGCCTTGGATGGCTCCACAGCATGCCAGCCCACTTCTTACACCATTTTTAGTGAGAGGAGAGAAGGGTCACCCCATTTGCCCTTGAACTTTGGGCCTCAGGTGCTAAAGCTGTAGCCAAAGAGGCAGGATGAGTGACTGCAGTCTCTATCCGCTACATACATCAATGTTTTTCTCCTCATTGCAGCATTATAGCTAATCCTGATACTTCTTTGATGGAAAAGAAAACAATATGCTTTTATGTTCTCAGAAATCCTAAACAAAAATGATGAAAACAGCATGTCTAGCTGACTGTGTAGTGACATATAACACAACATACATATTCACCGCTCCAGTCTCTATACTATCTGAACCTCATTCCACAAACAATTTGCGAATTGGTAAACATTTGCATTGTCCTAAAAGACTCCAATATGTCTGGTATTAAAAATAAAAGTGTAAAAATGTTTTTTTTACATCAAAATATTGTCAAAAGTTGTTTATATTCCCAGAGTATACTAGTACTATGCAATCCTATTGTAATCCTATGATACCATTCATTTGAATGGACATAAAAAGTTCAATATTCGCATGTTGTTGCCATATGGCAACAAATACATTTAGCCAATTTACAAAAAAGTCATTATATATAAAGTTATTTTAATGATAAATGCTTCATGTTTACATACTCCAGATAGTGTTTTCATTTTTTTTTCTCAAAGAAATTATGCCTAAATTCTGAATTTTGACCACCCAAAGGTAGCCCATAGGTGGTGGTGGTCACCTAGGTACCTCTCTGTATAAATAGAAGTATTAACAATATATCCTAGTCATGTGACCAAACAATTATTTTTTTAAATCAAAATTTAAATTCCCTTTTTCAAATATAAATAGTAAAATGTAGGTTTTGTGTTACTGCCAATTAGAAACACTAAGATAAATCATGTGTTGCCATATGGCAACGCCATGCAATAGAGGGTTAGGGCAATAGACTATTCATGATACAACATATACTCAGTGTTGGCTGAGAAGGTAGAATTGGTAGATATAAAAATGTGCCTACATGACGTGATTCCACAGTCGCAATACTGGTTTTGTGTGTGTGTGATAAGATACTGTAAATGCCAAAAGGGCACTGGCAGATTCGATAGGTAAATACTGTATATGTTTGCGTGGTAGTGCAAGCAGGCCTATTGTAAGCTCACATGCTAAAAACAATAAGCCATGTAGCCTATAACTGCTAGCATGTTTGCTAGATTGCTTATATTTCTGAACCCTGATATTTCAAACTAGTGCGCTGCAAGTGCATCAAGAAAGGTCTCGCCTTTGACTGTTAATGGCGAATCGTAGACTAGGATTTTGGGGTGGCACCTGGGGTGGCCAACTGAATCTCAAGTGTGGCCTGTGCCACCCGGAGCCACCCCTCTGGCTACGCCCCTGGCTATAGCAACACCAAAATGTTTTTCATTTCTTTTTTTAAGAAGAAAGATTGTGTGTGATAAAATGTAAATTTACACAGTACGCCCCGAGAGGCTGTGGTTTATGCTGAATTTATAACAGCTAAGGGGCGTTGTTAGGCACGACGCGAAGCGGAACCACGGAATCGTGTGGCTTATTGCTTTTCTAAAATGGTTACTACTTCGATCTAGCAAGATATCATGAAACAAAGGCATAGCAATGCAAAATGTGACGATGTATTAATAGATAATCAGTCTTCCACCAACATTGAGATGCAGCCACTCCAACTTTTTTTCTAGTTGTGGAAGTGCATTACTATAGAACGAAATGCGGTCAAGGTCTGTGGTTATACTAGGATTTACGATTGCATTGAACGTGATTCAACCAATCATAATCAAAGACCGGAACCATGCATTTTAGAAAAATGTAATAATATAACATTCTGTTTTTGGCCTAAGAAAGTCAGAAATATTTGGTTAAAAGAAGTCTGTGGGATTAATTTATGGTTGTCAATTATAACTTATTGCCAGCTGAGTTTTCCATAGGCTAGGCCAACAAAAATGGGGGGAAAACCCTATATTTTGAATTAAAACCCCAGCAAACAAAGAGAACATCTAAATCTTATTCATACATGTGCAGGCCACTGGGTAGGTTTGTAAACCCAAGTCATCTCACAGTTGTGACAATTTATTTGCCAAGTTCTTGATTGATTTGTCAAAAAGATTTTCTTAAACTTTAGACATTGCAATGCTCACAATGATCACCACCAAGTAGATGACAACATATTCTAAACTCATGTAGTTTATCATCCAACAGCATCAGAGCCCCATCACCACCCCCACCTCTTTATCTACCATCACCTCCTCCCCTTCCTCCCCTTCCTCCCTTCTGCTCCTCCTCAGACAGAGCAGAAGTCGCTGCCTGAGTCGCTGTACCAGGAAATGGCTCTACTTGCCTCCAGAAACAGCAGTCAGTTATGTCAGGACTGTGGATGGGATGAAGAATGCAGGACTGCAGAAAGGCATGTCTTTGATATGATGCGGCATTCAAAGTGTTAAATACCCACCATTCAGGAAAGTTGCTTGAGAAACAACTGCAAGATTTTTAAGCCTGCATCTGATCAAAGTCCCATATGAAGATGATTTACAGTAACTGCAGAGATGTTGAGCATGTCCAAATGTATTAATAAATGAGCCTTACTGTACATGTTTCAGTAGTGATAGGTGTGTAGATTTGAACAAAAGCTGGTACTAGAGCTCAGTGCTTCTTAAATGTTCTTCTTTTCTGGTGAAGACATGCAGGGCACTGTTCAAGAGCAGCTAGACACTGACCTCTTAAGCACCAGCTAGCAGCACATGTGGTTTCAACACATTTAAAAATACTGGACTGGTCTTATTATACTGTATGTCACAGTGGTGTCCCATCTTCCTCATTTCTCATGTTGAACATGTTCAACATCTCTGCAGTTACTGTAGATCATTAGCCTGCCCACTCTGCCTTCCGTGCTATTTTTTGCAGCAGGCGATGATGACGTCTATGTGACACACCGAAGTGTTCTTCTTTTCCGGAGAAGACAGGACACCATTCAAGATCAGCTAGACAAAGTAAATACACTGTAATTATTCTCTTTTTGCAGATTTTCTATTTATCTAAAACACATACATATTAGCACAGCTTATTTATTATTTGCTGCATTAAACTGATTGTGTGACGGTGCTGACACATGCTTTCACTGAATGCAGTGCTGGAGATGCGTGTTGTTCACTTTTCATTGGCGTCAGCAATACAGAAGTGTATTGAAATGTTGTTGTGTTGCTTTGCTCCCGTTTCCTCTGTTAAAGAGGTGAGAAATGTTTAACTTTTCTGCACCGATGGATAGCAATGCATGGCACCGGTCAATTAAATTCTGGTTAGGTGCAAGGCATACATTATAGTACACACCCCCTAACGTCGGGAAACCCCATTGGCATGCAGTAACACAAGTGATTAGGGTTAAGACATGTTTGCATTTCACAGCTAACTGGCCCAATGATGACACAAACATCACATTTTCTTTTCCTGCGCCTGTTGATCATGATTCCAAGTAAGTAGCAACTTCCTGTCAATGTCTGACATTAGGAGTTACAGTTATTTCTGGTCAAAACATGTCAGCAATATTGTTTTTTTTGTTTGTCTAGTTTTTAGTGCTGAGTACAGATGCTTGTTGTCAACGGTTTAGAGAGAGACAAACTTCCTCCTTTTTCAACTTTATAAAAGCGGCTTATCTTGTGATATGCTGTGTCCTATCAATGATGGACCAGTGTGGACCAACGGCCATTTTAAATGACAGACAGAGAGAAAGACTATGGCAGGCTATGTTTAGTTTGATGAGCATATAAAATGGATGCAGAATTTGCACTGAGTAAACAGTTATTTTTGTGATTGTGTTAGTGTGTGTGTGTGTGTGTGTGTGTGTGTGTGTGTGTGTGCACATGCGTGGCTGTGCTGTGGCTGTGCATGCATGCCTGTCTGTATCTGTGTACGTGCCTAGTCTATGTTTAATATCAATGGAATAGTCAATAGGAGAATACAAATAGTCAATTAGTCTTAGTATTACTAGGCTACTATATTGTCCTTTGAGGCCTCAAAATCTGAATATAATGTTTAACACTGTCAATCAAAACGGGGTCCACCCACTTTAACAGTTCCTCCAATCATCATGCAGAAATCCAGTGTCCAGCCCACCGCCCTACTCTGAGAGGCTGTTTTGTTTTGTTTTGTTTTTTTGTGCATGGATCTGTTAAAAGTGCCAATATCTTATATGATTATTGTTTTATTTGGATTGATTGTAATTGCTTACTAACCTCATCTCTGCCACCTATCTGTTCTCTGCTGCAGTTTCTATGGTGACTGTGGGCACAGCCTCAGAGGAGCCCTGTGTGTTCCCCTTCCACTATAAGGGCAGTACGTATAGTGACTGCACCACTAAGGACGAATCAGCTCTTTGGTGCGCCACCACCCAGAACTATGCTAGGCCTAAATGGCGGTATTGTAAAGGTGAGTGACCAGTCAGGGGTATGTCTGTATGTGGACAGATGGGTCGTTCCGTGTGAAATCATCACACTTTTGGACCACATCGGCACAGATTTGAATGCAACTTGGAATGCTCATTCAAACATATAAGAAAGTCATCAAACTGAATTTGCATATGTTTTGGGTCAATATTGGGTAAATATTACCAGGGATTTAGCCAAATGAAGTTTGAATACATTGGGCTACATTATAATAAAAAATAAAACAAACAACTCCAGACAAACTAAGTGGAGGCAGTCTGGTCCCCAAACAAAAATGAAACTGTGTGGAAATTATCTGAAGGGAATACTGAAGGGAGGGGTGAGCAACTATTGGGGAAAGAGTGATTAGTCCTTGGTGGGTTAGAGTGGTTGGTCCTTGATGGGTTAGGGTGGTTGGTCCTTGATGGGTTAGAGTGGTTGGTCCTTGATGGATTAGAGTGGTTGGTCCTTGGTTAACAAAATAGAATCATTTAGAATATTTTATGTTTTTCAAGGGGGAGGAACTTTTGTGAATACATTTAAATGTAAAGCAAACATAGAAAGACAACATTTTAACAAACATCTTTTTCTGTCATTTTAGAGGAGCTTTCCTTGAACTCTTAGATCTCTCTGGTGTGAATGTGTGTCTGTATTCGCCATCAGGGATGGGACCAGTGTAAATTCTAAATGGCAGAAAGAAAAACAACATTCAAGTTTCAGACAAATGTACTGGAGCATAAATTAACACATACATACAGTCTGATAACAATTCATTTATATGATATGGTACAGGTATGGTTACAGCATGACATTGCCACAAGCTATTTCTTTAGCATCTCTAATATGCATATGTCTAAATTAGAATGTTACTTTAATGTATGCAGCAAGACTTACATGGTGACACAATACAAATGTCAAGTGTTCTAGTATCTGTCCATTTGGGAATTTAAAGCACGCCAAGCCTAATTCACTGTTTCATATCTGATTTGTGGTGCAGATGTTCCAAGGTGGAGTGTTACCTACAGCCCTACACACATCTGTGCTCTGGAGGGATCATCAGTTACCATGTCCTGCTCTTACACCTACCCGAGCTATCTTACAGTTAAAGAAGTGTTTTGGACAAACCAAGACACAGTTCATTCTGATTTATCAACAAATGTCATTTACAAGCAAAGGGTCTCAGTGGACAGTAGAAATAAACAAAGGGAGTATTCTCTGAACATGATTCACCTAACCAAAGCAGATGGACAGTATCAGTATTACTGTAGAATTATCACCAATGCAGAAGGACAGAAAATAACAGGCACACCAGGAATTTCTTTGATAATAACTGGTAAATAAACACAAGCTGGATCGATATGATAATAATATTAAAAATGATACTTTTTTGTCAAATTACTTACATCCACATATTAAAAATATATTCATACTTTTCTTAGATTTGCAGATTGTTTCATCTAGCCAAGAAAGAGTGGCTGAGGGTAATCATGTGACTCTCACCTGCAACACCACCTGCAATCTACCCGACAGCCCTTCATTCATCTGGAGTAAAGATGGACGTCCTGTAGAGAAGAAGCAGATCATCAACAACCAGCTGCAGCTCCACTCAGTCAGTTATGAAGATGAGGGCAGCTACACCTGTGCTGTTAGAGGACATGAGGGTCTCCCATCTCCACCCATGAAGATAAATGTCATGTGTGAGTACAAATCATCATGCCAAGAGCAAAGGTTTTATTTTCAGGGATCCAAGCAGAGAAGCTGCGGGACTCCTATAATTTTTTGTTCTAATTATCAGCCATTGTAACCAACAGCCATGTACACCTGTGCTGTTAGAGGACCTGGGGATCCTCATCGCCAAGTTACAGACTTTGGGTCCGTTTGAATCGGAAGGCCTCCCTCCCTAAATAGAGAGCTCTCTAACTAGACATGACTTTAGTTTAAACGCGTCGTTTAAAAATGAGCGTAGCACTCAAGAATCTTTGGTTAACACTACGGTATGACGTTAGTAAAAGCCTGACGTTAAACTAAATTAGCCTACGTAAGCTAGCAGGCTAACGGTATAAAGTAGTTTCACTGACAGCTAATATCTCAGACCAGGCGTTATTAGTGGGTACAACAATGGTATAACCAGGTAGTAAATTGTTTATTTTCAATCTACTTTCCACAAATCCAAGCTAAATAACGTCACACAAATGACATTTCAACAGACTCGGCAGTCATTTACCGATATCGGCAGCCATGTTTGTTTTGTTTTCACCGAGATTCAGACGTGGACGCAAAGGATTGTGGGTAGAAGGGAGCTTGAAGTGTACATCGATGCTGCCTTCAAAAATGACCGTTATTCGGGAATTCTAAGATATCTTAGAAGGCAGCGAAAATCGTTTTTTCGGTTTCGAACGGCCTTCGCTGCCTTGCTCTCTAGTTATATATCTTAGAAGGCAGCAGTTTTACCCGATTCGAACGGAGCCTTTGAGTCATGTGCTTTATATCAATGGAATAGGAGAATACAAAAAGTAAATTAGTTCTAGGCTACTATTGTCCTTTGAGGCCTCAAAATCTGAATATAATGTTTAACACTGTCAATCAAAATGGGGTCCACCCACTTTAACAGTTCCTCCAATCATCATGCAGAAATCCAGTGTCCAGCCCACTGCCCCACTCTCAGAGAGGTTGTTTTGTTCTGTTTTTTGTGCATGGATCTGTTAAAAGTGTCAATATCTTATATGATTATTGTTTTATTTGGATTGATTGTAATTGCTTACTAACCTCATCTCTGCCACCTATCTCTATGTTCTCTGCTGCTGTTTCTAGGGGAAGCCTGTGTGTTCCCCTTCCACTATAAGGGCAATACGTATAGTGACTGCACCACTAAGGACGGACCAGCTCTTTGGTGCGCCACCACCCAGAAATATGTCAGGGGTAAATGGCGGTACTGTGAAGGTGAGTGACCAGTCAGGGGTATGTCTGTATGTGGACAGATGGGTCGTTCCGTGTGAAATCATCACACTTTTGGACCGCGTTGCCACAGATTTGAATGAAACTTGGAATGCGGATTCAAACATATACTGTAAGAAAGCCATCAAACTGAATTTGCATATGTTTTGGGTAAATATTGGGTATATACATTTACATGTAAAGGTAAACATAGAAAGACAACATTTTAACAAACATCTTTTTCTGTCATTTTAGAGGAGCTTTCCTTGAACTCTTAGATCTCTCTGGTGTGAATGTGTGTCTATTGGCCATCAGAAATGGGACCAGTGTAAATTCTAAACGGCAGATAGAAAAACAACATTCTAGTTTTAGACAAATTTACTGAAGCATAAATAACACATACATGCAGTCTGATAACAATTCATTTATGATATGGTACAGGTATATGGTTACAGCATGTCATTGCCACAAGCTCTTTCTTTAGCAGCTCCAATATGCATTATGTCTAAATTAGAATACTACTTTAATGTATGCAGCAAGACTTACATGGTGACACAATACAAATGTCATGTGTTCTAGTATCTGTCCATTTGGGAATTTAAGCACGCCAAGCCTAATTCCCTGTTTCATATCTGATTTGTGGTGCAGATGTTCCAAGGTGGGGAGTTACCTACAGCCCTACACACATCTGTGCTCTGGAGGGATCATCAGTTACCATGTCCTGCTCTTACACCTACCCGAGCTATCTAACAGTTAAAGAAGTGTTTTGGACAAACAAAGACACAGTTCATTTTGATTTATCAACAAATGTCATTTACAAGCAAAGGGTCTCAGTGCACAGAAGAAATAAACAAAGGGAGTATTCTCTGAACATGATTCACCTAACCAAAGCAGATGGACAGCATCAGTATTACTGTAGAATTATCACCAATGTAGACAAACAAAAAATGACAGGCACACCAGGAATTTCTTTGAAAATAACTGGTAAATAAACACAAGCTGGATCGATATGATAATATTAATAATGATACTTTTTGCCAAATTACTTACATCCACATATGAAAAATATATATTCATACTTGTCTTAGATCTGCAGATTGTTTCATCTAGCCAAGAAAGAGTGACTGAGGGAGATCATGTGACTCTCACCTGCAAAACCACCTGCAATCTACCCGACAGCCCTTCATTCATCTGGAGTAAAGATGGAAGTCCTGTAGAGGAGAAGCAGATCATCAACAACCAGCTGCAGCTCCACCCAGTCAGTTATAAAGATGAGGGCAACTACACCTGTGCTGTTAGAGGACATGAGGGTCTCCCATCTCCACCCATGAAGATGAAAGTCATGTGTGAGTACAGATCATCACAACAAGAGGCAAAGTTTTTTTTTTCAGGGTCCAATAAGAGAAGCTGCGGGACTCCTATTATTTTTTGTTCTAATTATCAGCCATTGTAACCAACAGCCATGTACACCTGTGCTGTTAGAGGACCTGGGGATCCCTCATCGCCAAGTTACAGACTTTGAGTCATGCGTTAGTAAACTAAGGCTAAAAAACCAAGATAAGATCTACAGGGCTCTGTTTTTAGCGATCTGAAAAGCCTGGTTTTGACCACATTCACTAATTTAACATTATGATTTTGTGATCAAATGCCAGGTACATTGTCCAAAAGAGATCGTCCTGTGTTTATTTTTATGATGTTTTTAAAACCAATGACAGTGACATCTTAAGTTGATGGCAAAGTTGTGATATTTGATTACGGTGTAATAGTGTAACTGTTTGCAATTTGTACCAAGATCCTCCAATGAACACAGCAATTGTGTCTGTTCCATCTGGTGAAATAACTGAGGGAACCAGACTGACTCTGACCTGCATGAGTGAAGCTGACCCACCAGTACACACATACACCTGGATCAAGAAGAGTGGAGCTGTAGAACTGGAGTCAGGAAAGGAGAACACACTCACCTTCAGGAAGATCCGTATTCGGGACAGTGGAGAGTATCTCTGTCGAGCAGCCAATACGATTGGTCAACAGGACTCTCCTGCTGTGTTTGTCCAGGTTTTATGTGAGTATCACTCTGACTCTACATGATTGGGAGAGTAGTTGTCTAGGCAATTTGTCAAAAATCGTTATGGTGTTGGTAAGGATGTTGTCACAACTGTTTTTCAGCTTTAGGCCCCACAACCACCAGGATTGCTTTTGTACAATGGATCTACAGCCAACCAGTTTTTCATTAGTAGCAGAATTATGATTAATAATGACAACAACAACAACAATAATAATAATCATAATAATAATAATAATAATAATAATAATAATTATAATTATAATAATCAGGTATTCATTTTTCTATTGTTTATCAGTCTTGGAATCTAATAATTTATTTGTATTTATTAAGATTCTTATCTCACCAAAATATTAACTCTGACCCATTTCATGACATACAAGAGGGAAGCCGACCATCACCTGCATGAGTGAAGCTGACCTATGATTGATGTTGCCTATGTGCTCTTCTGTAGATCCTCCAAAAAACACAACAGTTGTGTCTGTTCCATCTGGTGAAAAAACAGAGGGAAGTAATGTGACTCTGACCTGCATGAGTGAAGCTGACCCACCAGTACACACATACACCTGGATCAAGAAGAGTGGAGGTGGAGAACTGAAGTCAGGAAAGGGGAACACACTCACCTTCAGCAAGATCCGTTCTGAGGACAGTGGAGAGTATCTCTGTCGAGCAGCCAATAGGATTGGTCATCATGACTCTCCTGCTATGTTAATCAAGGTCTTGTGTGAGTGATTTTATAAATCAACATAATTGGGAGTGTAACTGACATTGCTATATCACGTGTGTGCTTCTTAAATTATCCACGGTTATCTAATTATGTTACGATTATGCCAGTATGTCTAGACAATCTTTTTACAATTTACTGTTTACTATGTCATTTTCACCAGATCCACCACAAAACACAAGCATTGTGTTTGCCCCATCTGGTGAAATAACTGAGGGAACGACAGTGACTTTGACCTGCATAAGTGAAGCTGATCCACCAGTACACACATACACCTGGATCAAGAAGAATGGAACCGTAGAACTGGAGTCAGGAAAGGGGAAGACACTCACCTTTAGCAAGATCCGTTCTGAGGACAGTGGAGACTATTTATGTCGAGTAGACAATAAGATTGGTCAACATGATTCTCCTGATGTAACTGTTGAGGTTTTATGTGAGTAATCAAATGATTATGATGATTTAAATCAATGGCAAAAGATGTAAATCAATGATTGTATCATCTCTGTCAAGCAGCCAGTAAGATTGATCAACAGGACCCTCCTGATGTTTCTGGTGAAATGAGTTCAACAACACATTTTTGGTGTTGTCAAAAATGACTATACATATCCAAGTAAATACAGAGATCAGAGGTTCACAGATTGTTTGGATGGACAAAGATATTACATTATGTTATGTAAGGGATAATGTATAGAACGCCGGTCATTATCGGAAAACAATTCCCGACAGGATGAACTGAACCCCGACGCTACTTGCCAAAACGAGAAAATAAACTTATCTCAATGTGTCTTTAGCAATGACTTGGCTACCGTTTTGTGGCTTCCGCAACAACTAGCGGAGTGAACCCTTTGCCATTGGCAGCGGTCATTATACCTTCGGAGCGGTCATTATGCAAAAATAACTGACCGGTAGAACGTTGGAGAGGCCCATTCAAAGTGAATGGGAGCTCCCTCAACATTCTAGAGAGCCGTATAATAAATTATGTTATTATATTAAATTCTATATATTAAACAGAGTTCTTCCAATGAATATGCAATTTTTGTTTTCCTTCCAATCACAGCTATGGGCCTTGACCAGACCATATGGATAGCAGTTCTGGTTGGAGTAGCGGTCTGTGGAGTTCTGATTTTGCTCTGTGTCATATGCAGATTGAGGTGAGATCAGATCAGAGAGCTCTGTGCTACAATGTAAACTCTGACCTCCTCTGCAGTTAGACAATGCAGAAGGATACTCTCATCATCTTCTGTATTCCTTTGTTTTGCACAGGCGATCTAAACAGGTAGCTACAAACAATACCAGGACATCAGCTGAGGACAACCAGGTGATATGATATCCTTATTTTGCTTTGACGATCAAAATGACTTTTCTTTTTCCAGTGTAACATGAGATCTGTCATGACATACAGTAGATGGAATTATATTAGATTGCATTGTTACAGTACAAGGATCTTCTGTGACATTGCACTGGCAGACATGTGCAATGTTAAGGAGCCATGTGCATTGAGCTAGCTTTCTTGATAATAGATCTTGGAATAGTGTGCATGGAAAGCTAGATTTTAGATGTTCGATTTTATACTTCTATTATTTAACATCAGGATGGAAACTATGGCAACATGCAGATAAACCTGAACCCCAACACCACCCTACCTGATGGAGTCTACCAGACTCTGAACCCCAACACGACCCAACCTGATGCTGTCTACCAGACTCTGAACACCAACACCACCCAACCTGATGCTGTCTACCAGACTCTGAACCCCAACACGACCCAACCTGATGCTGTCTACCAGACTCTGAACCCCAACACGACCCAACCTGATGCTGTCTACCAGACTCTGAACACCAACACGACCCAACCTGATGCAGTCTACCACACCCTGAACCCCAAAAGCCATAAGAATTAGGTTCATCACAAACTTCAGCAGTCTCCTCTGTTTTCCACATAGAAATATAAAGCAAAGTAAATTGTACCCAACAAAACTGCAATGTGTGTTATTTTAGGAGATATATGAGTATCCCATCTACAGTAGGACTATACATGAGAGTTTATATACGTTGATGTTTATATAATAGCATTACATTATAACATTAGGGAGAGCTGTAAGTGTCTGTGAATGTTGCTTCACGAAAGTTTAAGTATGCTATACAAGAGGTACATTTGAGATCTTTTTTTAAAGTTTCATACTGTTCAGTACATGTTGTGTAGCAGACATGGGCAATATTTTAATTATATGTATTTCAAATACGTATTTACAGTTTTTTTTGATTGCTTTGACCTGGTTGAAGAAACTGGTAACCTCTCAGTCTTTATCATCACTCTCTCAGCAGAGCAAAAGACACCTCTTGCAAATGAGTTAACCCATTGTCATTGTTTTGACACACTTCCCTCACCCTTTTGCAAATCAGTTAACGCAGATGTCATTCAAGCAGTCCAAACTCCATTGCTTTAGCTGTGGCAACCAAACAGAAACTATATGTTCCCATCTCTTAGAAACTTCTTGCCCAGTATGAAATCACTGAAGCACCTGTTTGACACTGCTTCACAAAACTTTTCAATTTGCAATCAGTCTGAAGGCTTAAAAGGTGCCATGTTGTGTGTTGTAACTTGCAAGCATGGATGATCAAGGCAGATGAGAGTGAGAGTAAGAATTGACTAGAAGAGATTACTTCTTCTTTACAGTAGCCTATTGTACAGAATTGTTATTTTCCTTATGTCTTACACAGTGATGGATTTTACTGGATTTTTTCCTTTCATACTATATATGTGGTTTCTGTTGGAATATTTCATTTCTTAGCCACAATCTCAAAAAAAAGAATGAATACTGCATTCAATAACATTTGAAAAGTCATTGTATATAATTCTGGATCTATTTTTTGCAAGAAAGCAAATTGGCACTGATAAGTAAGCTGCTGACCAGTAATGCAGAACTGATTCACATTGAGAGCTGAATTTTGTATTTTGATGCCCCTTGTCTAATGACTGATTGGAAGCGCTTATGCACTTGTGTGCAAGTTTTGTTGTTTGAGGGCAAAATTTGCTTTTGGTCCATATTTTAAATGTTTTGGAGGAGTTAGAGCCTTTTGCAGGCAAAATGAGACATTTTGACCATTGGTGCCACTGTTTAGGCCTTTGCGTTAAGAGTTTTGAAACATGGTTTTTTGAGTCGACTACTGCGTCAAAGCAATCAAATAAAACTGTAATTACTGTAGCATAATTTTGTAATATTTGCAGGATTAGAAAAAATCAAATGTAGTTTGTAAGAAAATAGGTTGAGGGATTGTACTTAGAGTATTTCAAATACTTGAATACTTATGAAATACTTTCTCAAATAAGCTAAGCCAACATTTCATAATTCAGTTGAATATACCACCTATAGCGATGACAGTAAGCTATACTTATCATAGAGCCAAAGGCCATAATCTTTAATATGCTGAACCTGGTTTTGATGGATAAAGATTTTCTTGTTGCGTAAGGGTTATTCAATAAGAACAGGGAGGGTGCCTCGGCGATATCCCTTGGACAATTTCCAATATTCAGCTCTAATTGAAACTCTCCTAAATGTGCATCTTGTTGGTTATTGGCTGAACACAATGTATTCAGGGGACAGGCAGCTGGCGGATAGTGAGGAGATGTTACTTTATGTGTATGAGTTTTTTTGTACCTGTAAATAATTCCATATTGGGACACCTTTTACATTTGGCTAACGCTTTACAACCAAAGCGACTTACAACATGGTAAACATGTTAAGCTTTTTAAAGCAATTCTAAAAAAAAACATGGTACACATTTTACATTCTTTTTAAAGAAATTCTAACAACAATAGGAACATGTGAAAGGATAGAGTGCAGTAAGAGTGAAAAAAAAGTAGAAAGTGACCAAACAAATAGTGACATATGAAAGGATAGAGTGCAGTAAGAGTGAAAAAAAGTAGAAAGTGACCAAACAAATAGTGACATATGAAAGGTAGAGTGCAGTAGGAATAAGTGCATCAATGAAAGCAATTGTCCAGAGGGCGCCCCGGGAGTGCAGCTGGGAATGACCGCCTCCTTCTTGTCACTGTCAAGGTTGTATGGTCGTGGACACTTAAATGGGCACAATTAGGTGATAAGTCAAGGATCAGCAAGACTAGTTGCAACCATAGTAACAACCTTACAGGATGTTATTCTGTTTGTCCCCCAAGTTACCAGTGGTGTACAGTATATTTATATAGGCAATAGGCATGCATTTCTAGCACAAAAGGGGAAATGCAGTTCAGTTTAAAAAGACACAACAAGTGTTTGCAGTGAAAGAAAGATTCAGTCCATCAGCTATTTATTCTTCAAAACTCAGCTTTTGCTACCTCAATTTGTCCATCAGCTTACATACAGTAGCAATGTTATGACTGTTATGCATATTTGTCTTCTAATCTCATGCATGTTTTTTGAATTCAGTCAAATATATCATGTCCCTCTTTCTGTCCATTCAGTGTTAAGGGCAAAAACCACAAGAAACTACTTTGTACAGATGTTGTAAATGAAACCAAAATCAACACTGCCCTGCCTTAGTAGGTTGCCGATTTCATGGGCATCACAGTCACAATGTTATTATGCTTTAGGATTTCTAGAAAATAAGGACTTAACCTTTAGAGTGAATCTGAACATGCTTTACTTACATTTTATGTAGCAGACAGGGCTGTACTTCTATTTTCTCTGTCTCAACCCAGGCTGTTTTCACATCCCATGTTAAGTACATGACCTGCAATTACAATTGTGTGTTGTATGTCATTCATTTCTAAGACATATGCACATTTGAATGTAATATTTATAAATATGAATATGTCATCCCTATCTAAGAAATGTGAAGGCAATGTTCATACATATCCGTGTAAAATACATGGATCTCATAATTAACTGCAGCGTTGTTGTAATATACTCCACCTCCTTCACACTCACTCACTCTCCTGCCCTGAGTCCTCCACCATCCTCTCCACCCTCCTCCATGCCAGACTGGACAGAGTTAATATCTACCTACCTGCTGTGCTGTGATATAATCTGTTTTGTTACAACACACACACACACACACACACACACACACACAGTCTCCCTCTACTCTATGTCACTATGTCTCTCTCTCACACACACACACACACACACACACACACACACACACACACACACACACACACACACACACACACACACACACACACACTGACTTGCATACATTACTCAAGTAAACATTGATCTGAGAAAACATTATTCTAGTATCTACTGTATCTTCAACAGGTGCCATATTCTTGTATGCATGTGGCTACTCCAGTTCCAACGTGTACTCAGGGACAGGGGTTTCAGAGGTTTGTCATCCTAGCAATAGTTCCTTCTAGCCTAAAGCTGTTATCTCCTTTGTGCTATACAGGGTCAACATTAGAGTGTTGCTTGCTGTAGCTATAGCCAGCGGCGATTCTAGAGATTTGTGACTAGGGTGGCCCTAGTGGGGCATTGGTTAATTCAAGGGTGGCATCTAGATAAACAGAAACAGGCTCAAGTTGTTAAATTAGCACACATACATGAGTAAAACCATGCACCAAACACCACACTCATAAATTGAAGGACAAAGACCATACTCTCACACTTTGAGCTTGACAGTCACACTATTTGACCCATTCTCACACCACACGCCATACTTGACATCTCTCACACTACAAAGTGGAAGTGAAAAAAAAACCCACCCCACACACAGGGGCTTCTGTCTTATTTTGTCCTCAATTTAAGTGAATCCATTTTCTACTTCAAGTATTAAGGGTTGCAGCCAACTTGTTTAACATGATATCTTAAAATGATGCATACTTTTATAAAATTAGCTCCCTAATATTATATCTAACATGAGCTGTCACATAAACATTGTCTATGTCCATGCTATGGCAATGACTGACAACCCTAACCCTAACCCTGACATTTTAAATTGGCGATTTTTAATTTATTTTTAGCCACAAGCTCCGTGACCCATCACTCAGATCAGTACCACAACCCACTTTTGGGTTCCGACCCACCAGTTAAGAAACACTGGCCTAAGCTATGTAAACTTTCCACAATGTCAATATTACATTTGGGCAATAGACTACTCATGATACAACATATACTCAGTGTTGGCTGAGTAGGTAGAATTGGTAGATATAAAAATGTGCCTACATGACATGATTCCACAGTCGCAATACTGGGTTTTGTGTGTGTGTGTGATAAGATACTGTAAATGCCAAAAGGGCACTGGCAAATTCGATAGGTAAATACTGTATATGTTTGCGTGTTAGTGCAAGCAGGCCTATTGTAAGCTATGCTAAAAACAATAAGCCACGTAGCCTATAACTGCTAGCATGTTTGCTAGATTGCTTATATTTCTGAACCCTGATATTTCAAACTATTGCGCTGCAAGTGCATCAAGAAAGGTCTCGCCTTTGACTGTTAATGGCGAATCGTAGACTAGGATTTTGGGGTGGCACTTGGGGTGGCCAATTGAATTTCAAGTGTGGCCTGTGCAACCCGGAGCCACCCCTCTGGCTACGCCCCTGGCTATAGCAACACCAAAATGTTTTTCATTTCTTTTTTAAGAAGAAAGATTGTGTGTGATAAAATGTACATTTACAGAATACGCCCCGAGAGGCTGTGGTTTATGCTGAATTTAGAACAGCTAAGGGGCGTTGTTAGGCACGACGCGAAGCGGAACCACGGAATCGTGTGGCTTATTGCTTTTCTAAAATGGTTACTACTTCGATCTAGCAAGATACCACGAAACAAAGGCATAGCAACGCAAAATGTAACGATGTATTAATAGATAATCATTCTTCCACCAACATTGAGATACAACCACTCCAACTTTTTTTCTAGTTGTGGTAGTGCATTACTATAGAACGAAATGCGGTCAAGGTCTGTGGTTATACTAGGATTTACAATTGCATTGATTCAACCAATCATAATCAAAGACCGGAACCATGCATTTTAGAAAAATTTAATAATATAACATTCAGTTTTTGGCCTAAGAAAGTCAGAAATATTTGGTTAAAAGAAGCCTATGGGATTAATTTATGGTTGTTAATTATAGCTTATTGCCAGCTGAGTTTTCCATAGGCTAGGCCAACAAAAATGGGGGGAAAACCCTATATTTTAAATAAAAAAAAAAACAGCAAACAAAGAGAACATCTAAATCTTATTTATACATGTGCAGGCCACTGGGTATGTTTGTAAACCCAAGTCATCTCACAGTTGTGACAACTTATTTGCCAAGTTATTGATTGATTTGTCAAAAAGATTTTTTTTAACTTTAGACATTGCAATGCTTACAATGATCACACCACCAAGTAGATGACAACATATTCTAAACTCGTCATGTAGTTTATCATCCAACAGCATCAGAGCCCCATCACCACCCCCACCTCTTTATCTGCTATCACCTCCTCCCCTTCCTCCCCCTCCCTTCTGCTCCTCCTCAGACAGAGCAGAAGTCGCTGCCTGAGTCGCTGTACCAGGAAATGGCTCTACTTGCCTCCAGAAACAGCAGTCAGTTATGTCAGGACTGTGGATGGGATGAAGAATGCAGGACTGCAGAAAGGCATGTCTTTGATATGATGTGGCATTCAAAGTGTTAAAATACCCACCATTCTCGAGAATCAACTGCAAGATTTGTAAATCACACACACAGACACACACACAGACACACACACAGACACACACATACAGTCACAGACACAGACACACACACACACACACACACAGACACAGACACAGACACAGACACACACACACACACACACACACACACACACAGACACAGACACAGACACAGACACAGACACACACACACACACACACACACACACACATAGAAACATGAGAGATGTGTTTATAGAGTCCAACAGACCCAGAGTGGCATTCTTCAGTGCGTAATGCCCACTTCCTGTCCACAGCCACGCCTAAGCACGGCCATTTTGTCATATGAATGTGATTGAATCATATGAAGATGATTTATAGTAACTGCACAATCGATGTTGAGCATGTCCAAATGTATAAGTAAATGAGCCTTACATGTTTCAGTCGTGATAGGTGTGTAGATTTGAACAAACTTATTTTCTGTTCAAGAGCAGCTAGACGACCTCTTAAGCACCAGCTAGCAGCACATGTGGTTTCAACACATTTAAAAATACTGGACTAGTCTTACTATATGTCACAGTGCTGTCCCATCTTCCTCATTTCTCATTTTGAACATGTTCAACACGTCTCTGCAGTTACTGTAGATCATTGGCCTGCCCATGCTGCCTTTTGTGCAATTTTTATGCAGCAGGCGATGACGACGTCTACTGTAAGTGACAAACCGAAGTGTTCTTCTTTTCCGGAGAAGACAGGACACCATTCAAGATCAGCCAGACAAAGTAATTACACTGTAATTATTCTCTTTTTTTTGCAGATTTTCTATTTATCTAAAATACATGCATATTGGCACAGCTTATTTATTATTTGCTGCATTAAACTGACTGTGTGACGGTGTTGACACATGCTTGCACTGAATGCAGTGCTGGAGATGCATCTCGTTCACTTTTCATTGGCGTCAGCCGTTGCTGAAGTGTTTTAAAATGTTGTTGCATAGCTTCGCTCCTGTTTCCTCTGTTAAAATAATGAGAAATGTTGAACTTTTTTGCACCAATGGACAGCAATGCAAGGCCCCGGTCAATTAAATTATGGTTAGATTAAAGGCATACACTATAGTACACGCCCCAAATGTTGGGAAAACCCATTGGCATGTAACACAAGAGATTAGGGTTGAGAAATATTTGCATTTCACAGCTAACTGGCCCAATGATGTCACAGACATCGCATTTTCTTTCCCTGCGCCTGTTGATCATGATACCTGGTAAGTAGCAACTTCCTGTTAATGTCTGACATTATGAGTTACAGTTATTTTTGGTCAAAACATGTCAGCGATACTGTTTTTTTTTTTTTTTTTTCGTTTTTAGTGCTGAGTACAGATGCTTGTTGACAACAGTTTAGAGAGAGACAAACTTCCTCTTTTGTCTTACTTAAAAAAGAGTGCTGTGTACTACCAATGATGCAGTGACGTCCATTTTACATGACGGATAGAGAGAAAGACTATAACTAAACAGTTATTGTGATTTAAGCACCTCAGCAATGTCAGTTTTAATTGTGGTGGATTGAAAACATGTTATTTATTAAATCAGGCTTATCTGTGTGTGTGACTGCAATTACTGTCATTGATGAGTTAAACGTAGGACTCTTTGTGATTGTGTGAGTGTGTATATTAACTGTGCAATTAAAAAAAACCTTGTCTGCCTTAGTGTTAGGTAAGATATAGTAGAATTGTTTTGCTTTGTTTTTGTGCTTGAATCAGTTCAAACTGATACCCACACTATGACTATTGTTTAATTTGGATTAGTTGGAATGTATTACTAACCTCTGCTATCTCTTTGTTCCCTGCTGCAGTTTTTATGGTGACTGTGGGCACAGCCTCAGAGGAGCCCTGTGTGTTCCCCTTCCACTATAAGGGCAATACGTACAGTGACTGCACCATTAAGGACGAATCAGCTCTTTGGTGCGCCACCACCCAGAACTATGCTAGGCGTAAATGGCGGTATTGTGAAGGTGAGTGACCAGTCAGGGGTATGTCTGTATGTGGACAGATGGGTCGTTCCGTGTGAAATCATCTCACTTTTGGACCGCATCGCCACAGATTTGAATGAAACTTGGGATGCGGATTCAAACATATAAGAAAGCTATCAAACTGAATTTGCATATGTTTTGGGTAAATATTGGGTATATACATTTACATGTAAAGGTAAACATAGAAAGACAACATTTTAACAAACATCTTTTTCTGTCATTTTAGATAAGCTTTCCTTGAACTCTTAGATCTCTCTGGTGTGAATGTGTGTCTATTAGCCATCAGCAATGGGACCAGTGTAAATTCTTAATGGCCGAAAGAAAAACAACATTTTAACAAACAACAATTTACTGAAGCATTAATTAACACATACATGCAGTCTGATAACAATTCATTCATTCAATCATTTATATGGTATGGTACAGGTATGGTTACAGAATGTCATTGCCACAAGCTATTTATTTAGCATCTCCAATATTATGTCTAAATTAGAATGTTACTTTAATGTATGCAGCAAGACTTGGTGACACAATACAAATGTCATGTGTTCTAATATATGTCCATTAGAGAATTTAAACACTCCATGCCTAATTCACTGTTTCATGTCTGATTTGTGGTGCAGATGTTCCAAGGTGGAGTGTTACCTACAGCCATACACACATCTGTGCTCTAGAGGGATCATCAGTTACCATGTCCTGCTTTTACACCTACCCCAGCTATCTAACAGTTAAAGAAGTGTTTTGGACAAACCAAGACACTACCCAGGGGGCAAAGGGGGTTTTACAGACATGGGCTGCTGTAAAAGGTTGTCATGCAAAAATAAAATCTAGGATGTCCCAGGATCACAACCTGGGTGGCCAACCCGGTCAATAAGCTGCTGTTTGTGTGTTATCACCCTTTTTATGCCCCATTATAAGTCTATGGATGAATAAATTATGGGGTGAATAGGGTAAAAATTTTAACAAATAGATATCCCTACAAAAATTCCTCAGATGATTATTTACATTAAGGCAATACTTTTTTGTATTGCAAGTTTTTTAAAAAATATCATGTACAAGTATGTAAATGAGGCATCATACACTTAAATGTACGCAATAGCCAAATTATCAATGTTTGGCCTGTACCTTATGGGTAAATACAGGAAGAAACAGCCTAGGCTGAGCCTAACCTATATATTTTCTAGGATCTTACACCCTGTAGATATGATTTAATATGTGCTATGACGAGTCTCACCTTCTTCCACAATATTGGACAATGCATTTCTCTATAGTATTTGCATTGTATTGTAATGCATTGATTCTCAATGAACACCCATGTAGCTTTAGGTTAGTGTAACCCAAAATTGTCCCATGTTGACATTAATTTTTATATTCAGCATAGCCAGATCTTTCACAAAAAGTTTGTTGGGTTGATAGAGGTGCACTTTAAGCCCCCCAAGTCCAAGGCTATAAATGTATGCACATTTTGCATATTTCATTAGATAATGGTTCATCTACATGAATGTATAAAGTATTTCAGAAAACTTGCAATACAAAAAAGTATTATCTTACAGTGAGTAATCATCTGAGGAATTTTTGTGGGAATATCTATTTGTTAAAATTTTTACCCTATTCACCCCATAATATATTCGTCCATAGACTTATAATGGGGCATAAAGAGGGTGATAAAACACAAACAGCAGCTTATTGACCGGGTTGGCCACCCAGGTTGTGATCCTAGGACACCCTAGATTTTATTTTTGTATGACAACCTTTTACAGCAGCCCATGTCTGATTTCCCTAAAATAGGGGGTTTTGCCCCCTGGGTACACAGTTCATTCTGATTTATCAACAAATGTCATTTACAAGCAAAGGGTCACAGTAGTCAGAAAAATGAAACACATGGAGTGTTCTCTGAACATAACTCAACTAACCAAAGCAGATGGACAGTATCAGTATTACTGTAGAATTATCACCAATGTAGACAAACAAAAAATGACAGGCACACCAGGAATTTCTTTGAAAATAACTGGTAAATAAACACAAGCTGGATCAATATGATGATATTAATAATGATACTTTTTTGTCAAATTACTTACATCCACATATGAAAATATTCATACTTTTCTTAGATCTGCAGATTGTTTCATCTAGCCAAGAAAGAGTGAAGGAGGGTAATCTTGTGACTCTCACCTGCAACACCACCTGCAATCTACCCGACAGCTCTTCATTCACCTGGAGTAAAGATGGGCGTCCTGTAGAGGAGAAGCAGATCATCTACAACCAGCTGCAGCTCCACCCAGTCAGTTATGAAGATGAGGGCAGCTACACCTGTGCAGTTAAAGGACATGAAGGTTTTCCATCTCCACCCATGAAGATGAAAGTCATGTGTGAGTAGCCTACAAATCATGTCAAATGAAATGCTCACATGAGTTACGTTATATTTGACTAAAGGTTGTTAGAAAGAGAAAAGTCCAGAGCACAGTTAGTCAATCCAAATCCACTATGTTTGTATTTGCTTTGTCTACATGTGAATGCACCAAATTAAACTACATTGTGTAATACTATAAAATAGAAGTCATCAGAAAATGACCCCGTGTTTCCCACTCTCAGGCCCAACGGTTGTTTTTTCTGACATAGAAGATGCAGTAGAAGGTGATGCCGTCACTCTCACCTGCAACACCACCTGTAATGTACCCGACAGCCCTTCATTCACCTGGAGTAAAGATGGACGTCCTGTAGAGGCGAAGCAGATCATCAACAACCAGCTGCAGCTCCTCCCAGTCACTTATGAAGATGAGGGCAGCTACACCTGTGCTGTTAAAGGACATGAGGGTCTCCCAACTCCACCTTACAGACTCCAAGTCATGAGTAAAAACACATTAGAGAGATAATATGTTTTTACAGCAATTATTTTAGTTGAGACTTATTATTATGTATTATATAAAGTAAAAATAAACATAGAAATAATAATAACCTTGAACTGGAATGTGCCATATTGACACTGAGATGTATCATGAACAAGTGTCTTTTTCTGCCTCTCTACCTCAGTGAAGAGAAACCAGTAACTGACGCAATCTTTAGTCAGAGAAACCATCACACATATTGAAACAGACATGGGATTTCATGAGATCCTAAGCTTTACATGTGATGTTTATCTGTTTATTTGTTCTATCAGTAACCCCTAGTCCTGTGAAGTCTAATCTTGTGATAGCAGTTCTTGTTGGAGTGGCAGTCTGTGGAGTTGTGGGTCTCCTGTTTGTGCTCTACTGGCTGAGGTGAGTAGATTGCATGAGGCATGATGTGATGGGAGAAGTTTACTCCAACAGTTTACTGTCTTGCAGCCTTGTATTGTCTTTAATTTATGTTTTTTTTTTACTTGAATTGAAGATCTCACAAGAGAAACAGTAATAGGGCACAAGAAGGAGACCAAGAGGTGAGATGTCTCCTCTCATCATGTGCTCTGTTTTCTGTCAATGGTTCACCTCAGTTTCTGCTTCTGATGATCAGCAATGCAGGTTATGAACTTGGATCCTCTCCGACACTTGAACAGTGAGGTTTTAATTTCTTCCAGTGTCAGGATGACGTCCAGTACTCCAACATTAACTTCCAGAGGTCCGGTGGTCAGAGCGGCGGAGCTGCTCGTCCCCCCAGTGCTGCTGCTGCAGCTGCAGGAGGAACAGACGGTGATGTCCTGTATGCCAACTTCCAGCCCCGCGGATCCAGACAGACTGCAAGGAGTCAGGGGGACAACGTCTGCTATGCCAGCGTCCAGATTGACACAAACAGTGCTGGAAAAAGGTCTGTATCATATGTCATACAATATTAGAGGATAGTGTCATGACTATGAATTAACTTAGCATGGCAGTGAAAGAGCTGAACTCTATATGTTGTTGATATGATTAAAACTATTACTGAATAGATATATAATTGACTTGTCCGTCTGTCTGTCTTCATGCAGTTACCCTGAGCAACCAGAGGGGGAGCCCTCTGTGATCTACAGCAGCGTGCAGAAGAGAGTGTGAAGCAAAATGATGTCAGCCATGAACAAACACGGTGGAGGGGATATCATCAGATGTTTAGCTGTTGGTGAAAGATGAATGTGCATTTCTGCATTACTGGCATATTAGTCCATGTATCATTGTTTGTTTTTGTTACATTATCAATATGCTTTGATATTATTAGGAACTAAATTAAATGTTGCCTATATGTTTGTAAATTTGTGTTTGTTGTGTCTTATATTCACATTGGGCTGAGGAGGCAGCACAGCCATCATAGGCAGGGTCTCCTATTTCTACATAATTCTGATTTATTCAGCTGTAGTCGCGCACAGTAGGATGTTATGAAGAGGAAGCACCTTGGAGAAATTCCTTGCAGTTCTCTCTACATGTCAGGTTTTTTTTTTTTTTTTTTTTAATTAAGGACGCCTGTCACATCATATCTTCTTTTTACTATTATACGCAATATATCTCCAGTATAGCTAGTGTCCCCTTCTTCAGTAGTGTTTTTTTTTTTAATTTGCACTCACTTGTGAATGACCCCTGCAGAAGAGAGGTTTGAGGACACGTGAGGTTGGACGTTGTGGTTAGCAGAGGAACAAGAGCTGCTTATGTCACAATGGTAACAACATGAATGCTGAGTGTGGGAAGGACAACAGGAGCTGCTGCCACGAGTATCACACTCACACTCTCTCTCTCTCTCTCTCTCTCACACACACACACACGCACACACACACACACACACACACACACACACAAACACACACACACACACACACACACATAGACACACACACACACACACACACACACACACACAGTTTGCAAAGATGGGGGCAAGTGTACATTATCAAGTGTAACTCATGATGAACATGCATGTCTAAATTAAGTGTTTTCATGATTATGTTCATGTTAATACCTCCTAGCAGACAAATCTGTCCTTAGCAACTTACAACCACATCAATGAACACATATGTGACACATGACCTTTTTTAGGTTCAGCAATACATTTCACAACTTTTCTAATAGATCTCCTTAGCGGTTAATGTGTGGCGCTGTCGGTACCAAAACCCCGAAAACACCTCTAAAACACCTCTTATGTTGTGACATAACATTTAAGTTCTCTCTCTCTCTCTGCTCTCCATCTCTCTCACACATGTTTTCACACCTTTTTTTTTCTCTACAGTTGAAGTGGTCAGATCTGAAACTAAAGAAGCTATTTGCTCATTGGAAAAGGAGGCCTCAATGTCAAGCCTATGCACATATGATAACAAAGCACAGTTCTAGTTTAATGTAGGCTACATGCTAAAATGTAAAATTTCTCAACAGTTTAAGTTCTGGTGCTTTCTAAAATAGCTTCACAGTGTGCAAAATTGAAAAGAACACAGTATATTTACAATGCACTATAAACCAATTAATTGCTATTGCTTGACCAGCAAATAGAAGTCCCATAGATCGCAAGTCCCATGTATTATAAATGAAGATGATCTACAGTAACTGCAGAGTGATGTTTTGCACAACCAAAATGAGGAAGATGGACACTAACATGACATCAGACAGTTTGGCCGCAGCTAGTCCAGTAAATTTAAATGTGTTAAAAACCACATGTGCTGCTAGCTGGTGCATAAGAGCTCAGTGCTGTTTTAGTGTTCCTATTTTCTGGGTAAGACAGGACGCCATTCAAGAACAGTTAGACGCGGTAACTGCACTATGCAATAATTCTTTTTTTTGCAGAGTGCTTTTCTATTTGCCTATCTTTAAAAAAACAAACAAAAAAAACAAAGCAGTGTTCTGCATTTTAATTGATTGTGTTATGAAATGTTTGCATTTCACAGCTAACTGAGAACTTTGCGCCTAGCTAGCGGTGCTTCGTCGGCGATGAGGCTGAATATAGTTCCAAGTAAAGATCTGCCCAGGTAATAGTCTCGTTCGATTTTGCATTATGATTTGTACTCGTTTTGAACACACGGCTCCCAAGATATATTTAGAAAAAAATATAGACGTCTCGGTCACTTTTTTGGAGGACGTGCTCACTGACACCCTTCATCTACAGCAACTGTGCTAAGCTAAAGCTAAAATCGCTGCTCCCAAAGCAGGAGAATGCCCGGACGGATTTTAACCGGGTTTTTTTCACTGTTCTAACTCTGGGGGTGACCGAGACTAGCTTAATTTCATTTTTGGGTGGCGTATTCCTTTAAGACTTGGTGTAAATGATGTAGAGAGAGTGAGACACAGAATTCCCCTTCTTATTCTTTGAACTTAGTCTCTCTCTCTCCCTCTCTGTCCATGTCACCTGTTGCCTCACTGGGCACAGTTAGTGGGCAAATGTTCTAAAATAAGGACTTGATCTCATTTAAATAGTAGCCTACAGCATAAAAGAATCAATGTTGATAAACGGGCGTGCCGCCACAAATAAGTCATCGGGAAACACTGATCTATCTGTCCTCTATCTAATGCACTTTCTATGTCTCATGTGATTTCTATGTTTAATGAAATGTCTAAGTTTAGTGCACTTTCTACATCTGGTTTGTGTTGCAGGATGTTGGGGTGCTGGGTGGGGAGTCACCTACAACCCTACACACATCTGTGCTCTGGAGGGATCATCAGTTAGCATGTCCTGCTCTTACACCTACCCCAAAGGCCTTAGAGTTGAAAAAGCTTTCTGGATTAATAAAGACGACTCAAATCCTATTGATTTGAAAACCAAGAGAGACTATATATGTCAGCCACACGGCTGGGTAACTTTGCCACCAATGTACCCCGTACTCACTCCTTACTCCCCCAAGTCCAGATGCCCAGAACACAGAAGCAATACAAGTGAAATAAGTATAAAAATACAATTGTTTATTTAAGTGAATAAATTAAGCTAAGTATTAAAACAATATTCTAAAATGAATGTTTCGTTTGCAAGTCCCAGTCACAGTTCACAATGGCTGCTGTTGAAAGGAGCAGCAGAAGATCCACCAGAAGAGAGCCGTTTGCAATGGGAATCCCGTAGGCCACGCCCCCTCGTGACGAACAGGGAATCCCCAGTGACGTGTGACGATTCAAACCGGAACCGGCAACACCAAGGCACATCGGGCAGCAAACAAGAATAATCAGAGCAAAGCAACTTGATTAAGCCACGGCAGTCATGGACTATATAAACCAGGATGGAAATCGGACTTTCCTTTTTGTTGGAGATAGAGAGCGTGGATTTAGGGCACCGTCGGATCTTCACAGCTAATGACGTTCGTGGCTTGCGTTCGTGGTCGGCGTCCGTGGCTTGCGTTCGTGGTCGGCGTTCGTGGCTTGCGTTCGTGGTCGGCGTTCATGGCCTGGTCAACTCCAGTCTCGTCCCAGCTGCCAGGCCTGCATCCGTCCTGTTGTCTCCGCCCGAATCTCCCGTAAGTCTGAATTCCTCCCCCTTCATGCACCTCCGTTCATTCACTGATAGGCTAGGCAATTATTGTTCGTAATTGTTCATGGCAAAGTGGTAAACGAGTCATTTGTACGCACCAATGGAAAGTCTGTTAGGAATAGTACTATAATCACGTCACTCTAGGTATAGGCACTGCAATCGGTGATTCAATTAGGAAAACAGCAAAAAGTACACAGCAATATAAAGCAAATCACACACACACACAGTGAATCACAGCAATCCAAATATACTATTATTTATACAGTCCCATATGGCTGACATATACACAGGATCAAAGTGGACTGTGGAGATAAGAAAAGTCAGTGTTCTTTAAACATCACTAGAGTAGCCAAAGCAGATGCACAGCACCAGTATTACTGTAGGATTACCACCACCAACGCTAAAACTCAGAAATGGACAGGCAGACCGGGAGTTGAGGTGAAGGTCGCAGGTACATCGAATATATTGTCTACTAAATCATGCACATGAGCAACATGACATAAAACAACATATTTCTGTCAAGTCACCTCAGTGTGATAAAACATTTATCCGTCCCATCAATCCTGCACATCGGTTCATCGAAAGGAACAGAAGTGAAGGAGGGAGATCAGGTGACTCTTCCACATACATTTGACCAAATTACTTATACACTTATCTTAGGACTGGAGGTTGTTTCATCTGGAAAAGGAGAAGAAGTGACTCTCACCTGCAGCACCACCTGTAATCTACCCGACAGCCCTTCATTCATCTGGAGTAAAGATGGACGTCCCGTAGAGAAGAAGCAGATCAACAACAACCAGCTGCAGCTCCACCCAGTCACTGAAGATGAGGGCAGCTACACCTGTGCTGTTAGAGGACATGAAGGTTTTCCATATCCACCTTACAGGCTGTGTAAGTGCATTTCACATTGAATTGCTTAAAGGTTTTAATCACAATACAGGATTGGGTATGGTCCTTTTAAACACATCCCCATTGAATTATAATGTTCTGAGATATTGAGCTTCAGAGTTTTTGAAAGCCATATAATTATCAAAAATGCATACAACAAGAAACACCTTCTTAATTGTTCACAGAATACGAATATAATGCTTTGTGTGTGCTTTTCTAATTAAAGGATAAAAAGCTCATTATTAATATATGAATATGTTATGATCATGTCATGTAAACATCACAACATATTTATTAGAATTTACTGTTTCCTATATAATTTAATCCATATCATCCAAATAACATGCGAGTTGTGTCTGCCCCATCTGGTGAAATAATTGAGGGAACTAGAGTGACCCTCACCTGCATGAGTGACACTGACCATCACATATGGTTCCCTATGTCCTCTTCTCTAGATCCTCCAAAGAACACTAGAGTTTGGTTTGCCCCATCGGGTAAAATAATTGAGGGGACTACAGTGACTCTGACCTGCATGAGTGAAGCTGATCCATCAGTACACACATACACCTGGATCAAGAAGAGTGGAGCTGTAGAACTTGAGTCAGGAAAGGGGAACACACTCGTCTTCGACAAGATCCATTCTGAGGACAGTGGAGAGTATTTCTGTAGAGTAGACAATATGATTGGTCATCAGGATTCTCCTGCTGTATCAATCAAAATTTTATGTGAGTACAAAACAGTCTTTTAAGCATGCAGTTCTGACTGTTACCTCAATCTCTCTGTCAGCGTTGCAAATTCTGTCTCACTATATTAAATATTAACTCATTAATCATTTTATGATCATATCATGTTCATGTCAAGACACACATATTATAATATAGTGTTTGTATCATGTTATCCAGATTCTCCGCAGAACACAATAATTGAGTTTACTCCATCTGGTGAAATAACTGAGGGAACTACAGTGGCTCTGACCTGCATGAGTGAAGCTGACCCACCAGTACACACATACACCTGGATCAAGAGTGGAGTTAAAGAACTGGAGTCAGGAAAGGAGAAGACACTTTACCTTCAGGAGGATCCGTACTGAGGACAGTGGAGAGTATCTCTGTCGAGCCAATAGGTTTGGTCAACAGGACTCTCCTGCCTTGTCTGTCAAGGTCTCATGTGAGTCCAAAACAGTCTTTTAAAGTATGATGTTCTGACTGTTAGCTCTCTCTGGTCACCTGTCAGTCTTGCAAATCCTGTCTCACTATATTAGGAATACTGTATTTACAGTATTTTATCTTTTTAATCTGTCAAACCACTTATGCTGAATGTAAGCCATGAAGTATCTGTAAAATAATTTACAACTGTATATTTATGATGTTGAACAACATTTTTCACTGCCATTGTTTTTCACTACAGTCATTAATCTCTCTGTCTTCAGAAGGTAACAAGGGAAGAGCATACCATAGGTCCAGCTACATTTAGCGATTATTGGATACAGAATATCAATTAGTGATCATCTAAGTGTGTGATTTCTGTTTTCTTTCCTATGACAGCAATAATGGGCCATGACCAGACCATATTGATAGCTGTGTTGGTTGGAATGGGTTTTCTCTGTATCATAAGCAGATTGAGGTGAGATCAGATGAGCGATTGTGCCACAATATAAACTCCAAACTCCTCAACAGTAGCAGAAGGATTCTCTAATCATCATCTTTACTCTTTTGTTGTGCACAGGCAATCTAAACAGTTGTCTACAAACAATACCAGGACATCAGGTCAAGACAACCAGGTGATGACTTCTCCTTATTTTGCTTTGACAGACAAAATTACTACACTTTGTTTCCAGTGTAACATGACACATACATGGAATTATATTATATTGCATTGTCACAGGACAAGGATCCTCTGTGACATTGCACTTGCAGCCAAATGTGCCAGTTTTTCTGATAATATATCTTATACTATTGCATGGAAAGCATGTCTGATTTCATACTCATCTTATTTAACATCAGGATGGAAACAACATGCAGATGAACCTGAACCCCAACACCACCCAACCTGATGCAATCTACCAGACCCTGAATCCTAACACCACCCAACCTGATGCAATCTACCAGAGCCTGAATCCTAACACCACCCAACCTGATGCAATCTACCAGAGCCTGAATCCTAACACCACCCAACCTGATGCAATCTACCAGAGCCTAAATCCCAACACCACCCAACCTGATGGAGCCTACCAGAGTCTGAACCCCAAAACTATCCAATCTGATGCCCTCTACCAGACTCTGAATCCTAACACCACCCAACCTGATACAGTGTACCAGAGCCTGAACCCCAACACCACCCAACCTGATGCAGTCTATCAGAGCCTGAACCCCAACACCACCCAACCTGATGCAGTCTATCAGAGTCTAAACCCCAACACCACCCAACCTGATGCAGTCTATCAGAGCCTAAACCCCAACACCACCCAACCTGATGCAGTCTATCAGATTCTAAACCCCAACACCACCCAACCTGATGCAGTGTACCACACATTGAACCCCAAAAGCCATAAGAATTAGGTTTATCACAAACCTAGCAGCAGCCTCTTCTGGTTTTCACCCAAAATATAAATCAGAGACTCAGAGTAAATTGAGATTGTGTACCCAAAAGTGCAATGTGTGTTATTTAAGGAGATATACAAATATCCCATCTAGGACTAGACACATGAGTTTCTGTAGACCAGAAAGTGAGGCTGTGAATGTTGCTTTATATTGCAGTTTTTTTTTTTGCTTTGACCTGGTTGAAGAAACTGGTGACCTCTCAGTCTTCATCATCAGTCACTTTATATTACTGTAAGTATGCTATCAAAGAGGGCAATTTGAGATTGTTGTCTGATCTGAAGTTTCATCTGATGTGAAATACTGTTTAGTTAATAGTGTTGTGTGGAATTATAACTAATATCTCATTCACTCAGTTGTGAGATGGCATTTTCATTTCTGTTTAATTATCAATATCATGAAATGATACTGATGATCATAAATTATAAATATAGCCGCAAGCAGCGATGACGGGCCTGAGCACCTGCGGTGCGGACTTGTGACATTTCAAAATGTAACAAAGCAACACGGACAAATATGATTGCATTGCTAAAGCAGAATTCTCTCTCTCTCTCGCTCGCTCGCTCGCTCGCTCACTCACTCACTCACTCACTCACTCACTCACTCACACTCTCTCTCTCTCTCTCTCTCTCTCTCTCTCTCTCACACACACACACACACACACACACCCTCCTCTCAACAGTATTCACTTCAGAAATATCACACCATTTTTTCTTCTCAAGGGAACAGAAGGCCTCAATGTCAAGCTTTTGCACACATGACACATTGACAAACCACAGTTTAAATGTACAGTACATGCTAAAATGCATAATTGCACGACAGTTGAAAATAGCTTCACTGTGTACATGATTCAAAGGAGTACAGTACAGTATCTTTACAGTGCAATGGGAACCAATTCAGTGCTACAGCTTGACCAGATTTGGTCAATAGCTGACACTGATCTCAGTTTTTTGATGTTACACACATTTTAATGTCCTGACTGCAATACCCACCATGCAGTTCTGGTACTGACACAGTCATGGCTGTAAAATCAGTTGAGATAAAACTGTGAGATTTGTGATATCTGATATGATCATGAAAGACAATCTGAACTGAATAAATAAAATGTTAAGTAAAACAAAAATGATCAAAGTCCCATGGATTGTAAGTTCCATACTATAAATAAAGATGATCTACAGTAACTGCAGAGTGATATTTTGCACAACCGAAATGAGGAAGATGGACACTAACATAGCATCAGACGATCTGGCCGCAGCTAGTCCAGTAAATTTAAATGTGATAAAAACCACATGCGCTGCTAGCTGGTGCAGAAGAGCTCAGTGCTGTTTTAGTGTTCCTATTTTCTGGGTAAGACAGGACGCCATTCAAGAACAGTTAGACGCGGTAACTGCACTATGCAATCATTCTTTTTTGCAGAGTGCTTTTCTATTTGCCTTAAGCAAATACATATAACTTGTGTTCTGCATTTTAATTGATTGTGTTATGAAATGTTTGCATTTCACAGCTAAGCGGCTCAAAAAATGACACAAATGTCACATGTTCTTTCCCTGCTCCTGTTCATCATGATTCCTGGTAAGTAGAGACTTCCTGTCACACATCTGAATATCCGACATTGAACAGTGTAAGTTATTTCTGATCAAAACATCTCAGCATGTATTAAGACTTGGTGTAAATGATGTAGAGAGAGAGACACAGACTTCCCCTTCTTATTCTTTAAAATGAGTCTATCCTCTCTCCCTCTCTGTCCATGTCAGCTGTTGCCTCACTGGGCAAAGTTAGTGGGCAAATGTTGTAAAAGAAGTACTTGATCTCATTTAAATAGTAGTCTACAGCATATAAAAATCAATGTTGATAAATGGGCGGGCCGCCACAAATAAGTCGTCGGGAAACACTAATCTATCTGTCCTCTATCTAATGCACTTTCTATGTCTCATGTGATTTCTATGTTTAATGAAATGTCTATGTTTAGTGCACTTTCTACGTCTGGTTTGTGTTGCAGGGTGTTGGGGTGCTGGGTGGGGAGTTACCTACAGCCCTACGCGCATCTGTGCTCTGGAGGGATCATCAGTTACCATGTCCTGCTCTTACACCTACCCCAGTGATCTTACAGTTACACAATCTTTCTGGATTAATAAAAACAAAGAAAATCCTGTTGATTTGACAACAAAGGAAGACTATACAAACAGGACCAATGTGGACTGTGGAGATGAGAGAAGTCAGTGTTCTTTAACAATCACTAGAGTAACCAAAGCAGATGCACAGCACCGGTACTACTGTAGGATTACCACCAACGATAAAACTCAGAGATGGATAGGCACACCTGGAGTTGAGGTGCATGTCACAGGTACATCGAATATATTTTCTACTAAATCATGCACATGAGCAATAAAACAATATATTTCTGTCAAGTCACTTCAGTATGATAACACACATATCCATACTTCTAGATCTGCACATTAGTTCATCTAATGGAACAGAGGTAAATGAGGGAGATCAGGTGACTCTTCCACATACATTTGACCAAATTACTTATACACTTATCTTAGGACTGGAGGTTTTTTTATCTGGAAAAGGAGAAGAAGTGACTCTCACCTGCAGCACCACTTGTAAACTAACCAACAGCCCTTCATTCATCTGGAGTAAAGATGGATGTCCTGTAGAGAAGAAGCAGATCAACAACAACCAGCTGCAGCTCCACCCAGTCAGTTATGAAGATGAGGGCAACTACACCTGTGCTGTTAAAGGACATGAGGGTCTCTCATCTCCACCTTACAGGCTGTGTAAGTGCATTTCACATTGAATTGCTTAAGGTTTTAATCACAATACTGGATTGCGTATGGTCCTTTTTAACGCATCCCCATTGAATTATAAAGTTCTGAGATATTGAGCTTCAGAGTTTTTGAAAGCCATAGAATTATTGATAAGTGTGACATATTTCTTCAGACATACACAAATGCATACAACAAGAAACAATTTCTCACCTTCTTAATTGTTCACAGAATAAGAATATAATGCTTTGTGTGTGCTTTTTAATTAAAGGATAAAAAGCTCATTATTAATATATGAATATGTTATCATCATGTCATGTAAACGTCACAACATATTTATTAGAATTTACTGTTTCCTATATAATTTAATCCATATCATCCCAATAACATGCGAGTTGTGTCTGCCCCATCTGGTGAAATAATTGAGGGAACTAGAGTGACCCTCACCTGCATGAGTGACACTGACCATCACATATGGTTCCCTATGACAAGACACACATATTATAATATAGCGTTTGTATCATGTCATCCAGATTCTCCGAAGAACACAATAATTGAGTCTACTCCATCTGGTAAAATAACTGAAGGAAATAATGTGACTTTGACTTTGACTATCGGTGTAGTGCAGCCAATAGCATTGACAAACAGAACTCTCCTGCTGTGTCTGTCAGGGTCATGTGTGAGTAATTGTTTTAATCCACACAATTGAATGTGAATTCAAATGTTGCCTGTGCAGGGCAACAACAACCATTAATTAGCAACTAATTGAATATTATGTTATTATTGTGTCATGATAAGGCCAAAACACACATATTATATTTCCCTGTTTCCTATATCATGTTGTTCAGATTCTCCAAAGAACACAAGAGTTGTGTCTGATCCATCTGGTGAAATAACTGAGGGAGGTAATGTGACTCTGACCTGCATGAGTGAAGCTGACCCATCAGTACACACATACACCTGGATCAAGAACAGTGGAGCTGTACAACTGAAGTCAGGAAAGGAGAACACACTCACCTTAAGCAAGATCCGTTCTGAGGACAGTGGAGAGTATCTCTGTCGAGCAGCCAATAGGATTGGTCAACAGGACTCTCCTGCCGTGTCTGTCAAGGTCTTATGTGAGTCCAAAACAGTCTTCTAAAGTATGTTCCGACTATGTTCTTTTAAAGTTAGCTCTCTCTGGTCACCTGTCAGTCTTGCAAATCCTGTCTCACTATAGGCATACTGTATTTATCTCATCTTTTTAATTTGGTAAACCACTGACACTGAAGCTATAAACAATCTGTGAAATAATTTACAACTGTATATTTATGATGTTGAACAACATTTTCAACAGCCATTGTTTTTCACTACAGTCATTCATCTATCTGTCTTCAGCTAGAGAAGGCAACAAGGGAAATTCGCACCATAGGTTAAGATACGTTTAGAGACAATTGGACATAGAATATCAGTGAGTCATAATCTAAGTTTGTGATTTATGTTTCCTTTCCAATCATAGCTATGGCCCATGGCCAGACCATATTGATAGCAGTTCTGGTTGGAGTGGCGGTCTGTGGAGTTGTGGGTTTGCTCTGTATCATATGCAGGTTGAGGTGAGATCAGATCAGAATATGCTGCAATATAAAATCCAAACTCCTCAACAGTTAGATAATGCAGAAGGATTCTCTCATCATCTTCTGTATTCCTTTGTTGTGCAAAGGCAATCTAAACAGGTAGCTACAAACAATACCAGGACATCAGCTGAAGACAACCAGGTGATATGACTTCTCCCACTGTCGGCTTAAAGCATTGACCGTCAAAATGACTTTTGTCAAAATGTCCAGTGTACATGAACACTGATCTGTCATGACATGCCGTAGATCAAATTATCTAACTCTACAAGTTTTTCATTCTTATAGGATAATGACGTTCTGTACTCCAACATCAACTGCAAGAGGTCTGGACGGACCAGACTTGCTGGTCCCCACAACGTTGCGGCTGCCGTAGGAGCAGAGGATGATGTTCACTGCTCCACCATCCAGCCCCACGGCCCCACACAGACTGCAGGAGCTCAGGGGGATAACGTGCTGTACGCCAGTGTCCAGCCCAAACGCTCCACACAGACTGCAGGGGCTCAGGGGGATGACAATGTCCACTACACCAGAGTCCAGTTCAAAAAGGCAAATGGTGCAAAAAGGTTTGTGCTGTATCTAATGTTATTAATATCATTCTGAGGCATGAAATACCAATACATGTGCATCTTTCAGTTTGGTAAACATGTGGCTAATGCCAACAATGACTTGCATTTTGTATAGTTTCTATGAAACATGATCAATATGATTTAGTTTTCAGAAAACTAATATGTAATTTATTTCATTTTAATTTCTTATTTAACATGTTAAGCCACTTTTATACACATTTCTCTACATGTTTATCTAACGGCTACGCTAACCTCTGTGACTGTGCTCATGTCTTCCTGCAGTTCCTCTAACCAGCCAGTGGGGGAGCCCTCTGTGATCTACAGCATTGTTCAGATGAGAGCATAAAGGAAACTATTTGAGGAGATGTTTATTTGCAAATTTGGCTTTATTCGCTTTATTTAATGTAGTGTTGAGACTGTAGTCCTATAGAGTTTAGATATTATTAATTCATGCTGTTAGTTTTTAATATTGTTCTGTGTTCATACTTTTCCTAGCTAACAATTATACTAAAAAACACAGGATACACCAGGCACATAACTGATGTGTTCTGCTTCTGTATGCTACCATGTCTATATTCTACTATAATCAAATGGCAAGAGGTCCACAGGCATTGTTATCAGTTGACTTATCCAGTTGACTCTTCTAAAATATATGTTTCTTTCATATGTGAATATAGCTCTTCAATTGTGCATCCTGTGTAGCCTGGCTGTTAAGCTGTAATAACGCTATATGTTATAACTCCGGTGTTTTGTAATTAATGACAGCATGTTGTGCAACATCCAGTAATACAGAACCTTAATCCAAATTGTAACAATATGTCCTACATGTTATGATAAGTTAGCACATTTTGGGATGAAACACTGTTTCTGCTGCTGTATCTCCTGCTGATGAGTATTGTAAAAGATGTTTTAAGTAAGAACAAATAAAATACCTACTACTGCAAAAAAGTAAAAAGTTCCTTAAAAGTTTTACATGGTTACTCTAACACATCTCATTTCCATTATGGATTAGATTAATAATAATTCAAAGAGGATTGAAAATGAGTACTTCATATTTCATTAAAAACATCAGCTTCAACTTGAAAACATCTCCTAGCCCAAGTTCAGTAATTGAGAAACACTGAAGTGTATTTTTGGGCAAATCTCTGTTTGTTGCTGCTACTCTTCTCTTTGTCAATGTGTTAAAGTGTAAGTTTGGCGGAAATTGAAAATAAAGCTATTTTCTGAATGAAAATACATCAACTAAGCCGTGGAGGAAGTAATTTTCGCTCATCACGCAGTACAGAGCTAGCACGGGCAGGAGCGCCAGCCCAAAATCGCAAACAGTGGGTGTGGATGGGGATTAGAGCCACACGCTTTCAAAATCACATTTTTAAACCACTAACAGTGCTCAAAACAGCGCCAAACCTCATCAGTAGCTTGCTCTAGGTGTCTACACATAAAACGAAGCACCAAACAGTCTGTAAACTTTGTAATAGTCAGTATACACGTAGAATCAATTCGAGACCGCAACTCCATCTGAAGCACCGAAATGTCTCGCAAGATCGCACACGGAAGCACGGGACCTATTCCTACGGGTAGTCAAAATCGCATTTTTAAACCACTAACATTGCTCAAAACAGCGCCAAACCTCGTCAGAAGCTTGCACACATGTGCTAACATTAGCAAAGAGGGGGAAACCTCTTGTCTGGATACCCTCTCCTCTGGGCCAGAGTCGTGTTTAAACATACTACTGTTGTGGTTCTTGTGTCTTTAAATCCTAAATACTTGAGAAATGTTCCTAACATTATTGGTCCTTTGATGCCGGATGGCAATACATCCAAGTTTCGGGACTGCTTGTTGAAAGTTGAAGACTGTGCGCACAGCCGGCGGTTTAGGCCCGTGGAAGAAAAGCCCCACACGGTGAATTCCGTGCTGGCCAGCCGACGGCGACCAGCCCCCGGACTGGATTGACGGCATTTGACGAACAACAGAGCAGAACCATAATAGGGTAAGTATAAACCTAAGTCTTTGTTATAAAGGGAAAGATCGCATTAAGTTGCTCTTCTCTAATACAGCTGTTAAAAGATAAACACCCAAGGGGCTTCGAGTCCCGCCTGAGGAAAAACAGGGGTTTAAGTCCCCGTCTTATAGTTTATCTAAAAAGAGGGGTTCAAGTCCTGTCTTAGTTTAGGGGGCTAGAGTCCACTTAAACATAAAAAAATAATAATAAAAGAGGGTTTGAGTCCCGCCTAAGTCGACAGGAGAGGGAAAGAAGGATTGTGACTGAGAAGTGTGTGTGAAGGGACTGTCTGTGAGTTAAAACAAACAATAGTGCCCTTGAAAGATAAAACACCCAGGGGAAGCCAGACTACGGTCTCAAAGTTCGCTTCCCAGGCTTGTTGTTTCCCCTAAGAGGACGACACAGATCAACCCCTTATTTGTGCACAATGGGAAATACCCAAAATAAAGAAAACGTTTTGAAAGGCGATGCCAAATTTATGGATCGAATTCATCCAGGACATGAAAATTGGCCACCAAGATGGAAAGATAAATTTGAATTTGAAGGCAAATTAACAGATCCTGGCTGTTCTAAATTGCTGCGCGACGTACTAACGCACCACTCTAAAAAGAAGGGTGCAAAACGTGAAAATAAAATAAAGGAGCGAAAAAATTGCACTGTAGCATATGTTAAAGAAGAAGACAATATGTCAGGCGTCGCACCTATAATCCACAACCACAACAGGCTGCAGAAGCACAAGCAGCACGCTCACCCTCCCCTGCCCAGGAGAAAGCAGCTGCAGCCTCTCATCCCCCACCTCAAGAAAGTCTGCACGGAAAAGAAAACCTGTATCCGCCCCTCCATACTGAGTCTAAAACACCTCCCTTAGCCGCAATGATGCCGATGCCAAGATACGGTAGGCGATTAAAAGACACTATGAATTTAGACTGGTCAACAGAATTGGATGGAGGCGTAGGCCCCCACAGCCACCGCAGGTGGAGACATTTCCAATGATAGAACTGCCTAATCCAACATTTAGTCCAGATGCAGCTGTAACTGACGCCAATCCACGGTTAATGTATGTCTATAGGACATGGACACAGGAAGACGTTAAAAAAGCGGTGGAGGGAATTCCATCACATAAAGCCCAAATTGATGAATTCTGCGACGAAATGAAAAACATAATAGCGGTGTTACCACTTGAATGGTTTCGAGGTTGAAAGGATATTTCGCTGCAAAATGGGTTCCGATTGGAGCCGCGTTAAAGATTACTTTGTAGCCCATTTAATACAGCGCAATACAGCGCACGCCCCTGGCTCTGTCGAGCTTACTCAACAAATCCAAAATTTAGAGGCTAAATGTAAGGAAGTTTTTAGAAAACATTGCGATTACACTAAAATACATGCCACAACACAAAAAGACGATGAGAATGTCTGGGATTCTAAGGACAGATTTGAAAAAGTCTTTAAAGCTTAGTGGTCTGAAGGCAGAAAGTGCAGAGGAAAAGATAATCTATGAGCAGCAATTGAAGCAAGCATTACTTCAGAGTTTCAGACCATAGATAAAAGGATGGATAGAGAAACTTTTTTTCACTTTCAGGACAGGAAGGTTACCTGAGTTTATGGAACAAGCTAAACATGCAGAGAAAATATCAAAGAAAAAAAAGAAAGAGAGAAAAGAAAGATTCAGACAAAGTAGTGGAGGCATTCACTATGGCGTTACAAGGAGTTGGTGGACAGGCTGGTAGAGGTCGAGGCCGTGGTCGAGGTCGTGGCCGTGTCAGAGGCAGAGGTAATTTCAGGGAAAGAGGAGGACAAAGTGAAAGCAGGCCAGTGCAGAAAGATTATGAAAATGAAGGAGATGATAGCAACAAGTGTTATAAGTGTGGGGGTCACGGACATTGGTCTCGTGACTGCGCCACCATGAGAAAGGCCAAGGTTGTAGCAGAGACCAGTATGACGCTTGACTAGAGAGTGGAGGAGAGCAGCTAGAAATATGTGAGGAATTTCTAGACTTAGCTGTTGTGTGTTTGAGTGACAAACCAGAGAAAGTGTTATATGTTAATGGCAAACTTGTAATTTTCTTATGCCACACTGGAGCATGTAGAACTGTAATGAAAGCCATAGATGGCCTGAAACAAACTGATCAAGGTATTCTCATAAAGTCAGCTAATGGTTGGCTGCGCATGATACAATAAACTGGACTAAAGAAGCTGAAATTGCGTTATCAAACATACAGTAACACAGTTAATTTGCTGGGTTTACTATTTTAGCGCTGCCTGATTACACTAAACCGTTCATACAAATGGTTGATGTAAAACATGGTTTCATGACTTCGGTTTTGACACAGCAGTGGGGAGATAAAAATAGACCTGTGGCATTTTACTTTACACAATGGATCCGGTAGCGAGAGCTACCCCCGTGTGCGTGCAAGCTGTGCTCGCCGCCGCAATGGCAGTACAAACTTCGGCTGAAGTTGTACTTTTTCACCGACTAACTGTAAAAGTTCCGTCTCCTTACTGTTGTTACAAACTAACATGTCATTTTTGTCACCTGCTAGACATCTTTCGTGTATGACAATATTGTTATCACAACCGCACCTAACCATCGAGCGATGCACTGTGTTGAATCCTGCCACTTTGTTGCCTACAGCCGATGACGGGGAAGGACACAAGTGCCTGGAAATCACACAGACTAACATGAAACCTAGGGCTGATTTATCAACCGCTGAATAAGGGTGAAACAGTTTTCGTCAATGGTTCAGCTATTAAGGACAAATACGGTGTAAACAAAGCAGCTTATGCAGTGACTACTTGAACTACTCAATTAGAAGCTAAAAGTTTGCCTACTACATACTCTGCAAGCAGCCGAGTGAACTGCGCTGACAAGAGCTTGTGAACTTTTTTTTGCCAAAAAGGAAGTACAGTAACAATCTGGTAGCCAGTATGCTTTTGCTGCGTCTCATATTTTTTTGTGCACACTTGAAAAGACGTGGCTACAAGACTTCTACTGGAAAACCGGTAAAACATAAAGATTTGCTTTTGAAATTGTATGATGCTATAGGCTATACAATTGCCAAAAAAGCTTGCTATTTGCAAATGCGATGGGCATACTAACACAACCGATGCCGTTTCAAGGGGAAATGCCCTGGCTGACGAGTGTGCTAAGAAAGCCACGGGTTTGTTCCTCTTGCAGACAGAGAGTGATGATGTTTTATTAACAAGACAACAAGCGCCAGATAAAGAAAAGGAAACGTGGGTAAAGCATGGATGCTATTTAAAAGATAACATTTATGTCGGACCAAATGAAAAGCCAGTTTTGCCAAAATCAATGTACAAGTGGGCTGCGATTTTGAGTCATGGGCAGAGCCATGTCTCAACAGGAGGGATGTGTGCACTAGTAGATAAACATTATACTACGTATGGGTTTAATTATGCACAACATTGTTGTCATCAGTGCATCATTTGTATTAAACATAATTCACAGGGGCATGCGAGACCTAAAAGAGGACCGTTTCCTTCACCCCCACACCCGTTTCACACAATAGGCTACACATGGATTTTATACAGCTGAACAAAGTTCACAATCTAGAATATGTGTTGGTGGTGATAGATGTGTTCTCTAGAGTCTAGATGGATTGAACTTTTCCTGTGTCGAACTCCAGACGCAGCCACAGCAGCTATAGCACTTTGCAGACTAATTATTCCAAGCCATGGTGTGCCTACTGTAGATCAATTCAAAGTGATAATGGAACACATTTTGTTAATGAAGTGATTGACAAAATTGGTGAACATTTTGGTATTGATCTTAAAAGACATGCTGCTTCTCATCCGCAATCAGCCGGATTAGTGGAGCGCCATAACGGAACAGTTAAATCACGTCTACGAAAGACAATGGCTGGATGGCAGATGATACATGTGTGATTCCTTGCTTTCGTTGTCTAATAACCAAGACAGTACATTCCAATATGAGTGTTATGCTTTTGCAAGAAGAAGTAACTAAACTGCTCGCCTAAGACTTCATAATCAACAATGAAGTTGGTACAGAAAACCTGTAATGGAGATGTATCAATGGAATAAAAATGATTGTGAATGATAAACAGGAGGGAAATGTTAAAGAAATGATTATATTAGTATCATTGTTAACCTCATTTAGGTGTGTCACAAGTTATATTGCCAAATATTTTCTGTGTACGTGCACTGCTGATGTAAATATTATTCTTGGCAATATTCTTCTTATTTGCGTCAAAGGAAACAGGTGTACCTGCAAAAGCAGGCTATGGAGACAGGACAAATGAGGACATTGTCTGGACACTCTCTCCTCTGGGCCAGAGTCGTGTTTAAACATACTACTGTTGTGGTTCTTGTGTCTTTAAATCTTACATTTTAGATTTTCCTAACACTCATCTATTGTAAATTTAACATTACAGATGAAGATGACCCACTGCAGTGATGTTGAATGTGACCAAAATGAGGAAGACAGGAAATAAGCATGAGATCAGTCAGTCCGGCAGCTGCAGTATATTTAACTGTGAGCATGTGCTGCTAGCTGGTGCATGAGAGCTCAGTGCTGCTTTAGTCTTTTTTCTTTTCCTGACAAGACGGGACGCCATTCAAGAGCAGCTATAGTCACGGTAACTACACTTTGCTGAGATTTGTATTATTTTGATGTACTTAAAAAAGAAATGGTTGTATTTTCACAGCTAACTGGCCTAAAGATGACACAAACATCACAGTTTCTTTCACTGCTTCTATTCATCAGAATTCTTGGTAGGTATCAACTTACTTTCACACAAATGAATGTCTGACATTTGACAATGTAACAGTTATTTCAAAACCTTTCAGCAATGTCATTGTTTTTAGTTTTGGGTTTTGAGTGCAGAGACTTGGCGTGTAGACGATATATAAAGAGATACACTTTGCCTTTTTTGTGTACTTTAAAGAAAAAATGGCTTATCTTGTGTCTGTGTGTGTGTGTGTGTGTGTGTGTGTGTGTGTGTGTGTGTGATTAAATCATTCCTTTAGTATTCCTTGGCTACTACATTGTCCTTTGTGGACTAACATTACCCAGAATCCCCCAAACCCAATTGAGACTTACTTGTCAGCATCCTGTCCCAGGACACTGTTTACTTGTGGCCCTCTGCTGGCCTGCTTCTGTATTGTTCTATCTATCATCTGTCTAATGCACTTTCTGGGCTCTATTATCAGGATCAAATGGGCATTGTCACTAGTAACTCACGTAAGTTTCTTTGGGGGCGGTCCTAGCGCAAAAGGCTATAATGACTCCGTGAAAAGTGAACATTGCGCTCGGGGCAAAGTGAAAAGGGGTTGTCTTAATTTAGTTAATTAGTCGTGGGTGTCTGTTGGGCGTAGCATGCAATAAACCAATTAGATTTCACGCTCTCATTCCCTTTAAAAGCCTGGCGCATTGTTCAATGGTCTGTTGGTATTATCATGGCGGAGTTACCTGGGCGTCTACTCCAGAAGAGACCGACTTGCTCGTGCGTGAGGCATGGGCGGCGCGTAATGGAGGCTTGGGAAGGCTTCCTAAGCCTTCCCAACTTTTATGCTGGGAAATTGTGAAAATAATGTACATGATGTGTGAATATTATTTTCTAACACGGATAGTTCCGATCCTTGATGATGATTGGCTGAATCGCGTTCGATGCTGTTATAAAATCCAACACAAACATACACCTTGACCGCATTTCGTTAATGCACTACCACAACTTGCACAAACGTTAAAGTGGCTGCGTCTCGATGTTGCATGGCAACCATTCATATTGGCGGAAGAATGATTATCTATGAATACATCGTTACATTTGTCGTTGCTGTGCCTTTGTTTCATGAAATCAGATCGACATATTACCGTTTTAGAAAAGCAAGCTTATGACTTAACCCTTTCATGCGCAACGTCCACATGCGTGGACAGTAACTTTAACTCTGTTTTCTACTTATTTATCATGTTGATATACACCAATCCACTTCAGGGCAGTTTTAGTAGGTCCTTGGCAATATATTAACAATATGTATCATCTTATATTTGGAATATTGACTGCTTGATGACATCATCAATTCAACATGAGTGACAGTAATGGCCATATGCTGAATGCTCCAGGCATATCTGTAAAAAGCTAGTACTCAAGAAGGCAAAATCATGTAAAAAAAAATATTATGCTGTACAGGAGAGTGTGTTGAACAACTCTATGTTTTCAGAAATTAAATCGGATGTAAAATAGAGTTTGTAGACCCTAAAAAGCAACTGTCCACGTATGTGGACGTTGCGCAACAGAGGAGTTAAATGGCCAAAAATTTGATTTTGTAACTAGGACTTTTTTTTTTTTTTTTTTTTCAAATATGATTTTAATTGCTTTAAATTACAAAGAAACAAACATTTGGTAAACATATTTATAAATAATGACCTAATTACATGTGGTAATGCCAAGGTGGTATGGTAATATGGGGGTAGTAGAGGGTTGGGTGGGTAGTAGAGGGGTGGGTATGAGAGTACTAGAGGTGTGGGTGGATTAGTAGTAGAGGGGTGGGTAGTATGGATGTAGTAGAGGGGTGGTTGGGTAGTGGTGGGAGTAGAGGTGGGTAATATGGGGGTAGTAGAGGGGTGGGTGAGGGTCTGTGAGCAATAATGGGGGTAGTAGAGGGGTTGGGCGGGTAGTATGGAGGTAGTAGAGAGGTGGGTGGGTAGTATGGGGGTAGTAGAGGGCTGGGTGGGTAGTATGGAGGAAGTAGAGGGCCATAGTTTCCACATTTTCTGTCATTACATTTTATCCTTTTTTACCCCTTTGTTGCGCACTGTCCACATACGTGGACAATAACATAACTTCTACATAAAAGCATATTTAAAAAAAATTCCAACTGATTTTCAATATTGGGCTCATATAGAGTAATAAAATCAATACTAAAAAAATCTAGACACTTTTTTTCATAATGCGTGCATGAAAGGGTTAAATAGATTATTTCAGAATGAACGCAGTAGCCAGAAGCCAGTTCTCACTATTGATCATTATCATTATTACATTTCCCTTGTGTGTGTGTGTGTGTGTGTGTGTATTCACACCAAATTGGCATGCCATACCGTACCCACCCAATATGCACAGCATCCCATTAGCTGCCTGACATCAGGCTATTTACAATTTTCTATTTTAAGAAAAAGTCAGTCAACACGTTATCAAAATTAACTTAATGCACTATAGAGCTATATCCACGCGCACATTTCGTCTGAACAGGAGAGATTACGCACGCAGGCGCGCAACTAGGCTACTTGTTGTTTTCTTTTACTCCGCTATCAGCACACAATGTGAAGCTAATTCACTAACTCAATAGCCTACTCATCATGGATATCGCAAGTTCTTTTAAACAAACAAAACAGAAAGGATGGAGGATGGAGGCAGCTAGAGGAGTTATTCCAGATGCAATGACAAGGTAGACAGTTGTCAGAACGCTACAGCTGTTTAATGCAAGACGTTAAAGGTACCAGAACAAAACAAGGTAACTTAGCCATAGGGCTGTGTAATGTTGTCTAAATGTGCAGGTCAGTGTTAGACGTTATTGTTGTATTATTGCATGTGGATGTTGTTATGCTATGTATGCTACTTTTTGCTGACCAATACACGAACTTAAAACCGAGAAACGGACAAATATTATTTAATTATATTCCAGTATTATTTAATTATATTCCGGCTGCACGCTCCTGCTGATGAAAGAAGTAGGGTGTGTGCACGCACGGTGCAGTCTTCCATATCCCCAAGCCTCAGGCACTCATAAAATAGCCTTTCAGCTATGCGCGAGTGATTTCCGACTAGGTTTTTCCTGGTCAGTGGCGCACTTACTTTCTGCATCCATATATTAGCGACTGGCGAGCTTTGCGCCGGACCACACCTCTTCTCTTCACTGACACGCCCGTTAGGGCGCAATATCATCTCCTATTTAGAGAACGTACATTTGCGCTGGAAAAATGAAGGATGCGCTCGCAGAGAATAGTAATTATAGGTCGCGCAAGTGGCGAAAGCTCATTGCCCGGTTGGCAAAATAGAGGCCTCTATGTCTCATGACATGTCTATGTTTAATGTAATTTCTAAGTTTAGTGCACTTGCTAAGTCTGGTTTGTGTTGCAGGATGTTGGGGTGCTGAGTGGGGAGTCACCTACAGCCCTACAGACATCTGTGCTCTGGAGGGATCATCAGTTAATATGTCCTGCTCTTACACCTACCCCAGTGGCCTTAGAGTTCAACAAGCTTTCTGGATTAAAGATGGACCAGATCCTGCTGATTTGACATCCGAGAAAGCCTATAAACGCAGGATCAAAGTGGACTGTGGAGAAGTCAGTGTTCTTTAACCATCACTAGAGTAACCAAAGCAGATGCACAGCACCAGTACTACTGTAAGATTACCACCAACTATGAAACTCAGAGATGGATAGGCAGACCTGGAGTTGAGGTGCATGTCACAGGTATATGTTCTCCTAAATCATGCATATAAGCACAGAAAAAATGCTAAAATGTTCTGTCAAGTCAGTTCAGTACATATCCGTACTTCTAGATCTGCACATTAGGTCAAGTCACTTCAGTATGATAACACAGATATCCGTATCTGTAGATCTGCACATTAGTTCATCTAAAATGTTCTGTCAAGTCACTTCAGTATGATATATCCGTACTTCTAGATCTGCACATTAGTTCATCTAAAATGTTCTGTCAAGTCACTTCAGTATGATATATCCGTACTTCTAGATCTGCACATTAGTTCATTTAAAGAAGATGAAGTGAAGGAAGGAGATCAGGTGACTCTCACCTGCATCAGCACCTGTCCTGTTAGTACCAAACCGGCATTCATCTGGAGTAAAGATGGACGTCCTGTAGAGGAGAAGCAGATCATCTACAACCAGCTGCAGCTCCACCCAGTCAGTTATAAAGATGAGGGCAACTACACCTGTGCTGTTAGAGGACAGGAGGGTCTCCCATCTCCACCCATGAAGATGAAAGTCATGTGTGAGTACAAATCATCATGTCAAAAAGGAAAACCACCTGATGACGTCAATTATGTGTAAGCTCCACAAAACATTGATTGAAACACAAATAAAGGAGAAAATCCACTATATATGTATGCATCAAATTAAATCATGTTTCTACTGAATGTAATTTAACCCTCATGTTGTCCTCAAATCTTACCGACGTTCGTTGTCCTTGGGGTCAATTTGACCCCAGCTAAAAAAAACTCTCAAAAAATGATTAAAATTATTTTTTTTACCCAATTTTTTTTGTGGTAGGTACTTAACAAGAGTGTAATAACCACCATCAAAAGCCCTACAAAACAATCCTACCCCCCACACCCCTTTATGAACCCTGGAACCCTGACTGGCAATATGGCCAATCCAGTGTCAACAGCCCAAAGGCTGACTTTTTGGACTTTTTCAGACCTGCCAAAATAACTTATATGTAATATGTACTTGTATATGCAATAATGATAATAACTACATGTCCTCATACTATTACAATAATAATATCCATCATTTGTCAAATATTCATTTTCATCATGTTTCATAAAAATGGGGTCAAATTGACCCCAATACCACCAACGTAACTACTTTTTTTACAGGACATTGGAAACATATTTTTGTGCAAATTTCATGTTTACTCTGTTGTACCCTTCAAATGAGGAAAAGTCATGAAACTTGAAGCAAAACAAAAAAAGTGAACCATATATTTTATGATGTTAAACACTGCTTGGGGTCAAATTGACCCCAAGGACAACATAAGGGTTAAATCAACAGAAAGTGATGTCTCCATTTTCCAGGCCCTGCGATTGTCTCTTCAGACATAGAAGATGTCTACCTCGGTTACATCACTCTCACCTGCAGCACCACCTGTAATCTAACCGACGGTGCTTCATTCACCTGGAGTAAAGATGGACGTCCTGTAGAAGAGAAGCAGATCATCTACAACCAGCTGCAGCTCCACCCAGTCAGTTATGAAGATGAGGGTAACTACACCTGTGCAGTTAGAGGCCATGAAGGTTTTCCATCACCACCCATGAAGATAAAAGTCATGTGTGAGTACAAATCATCATGCCAAAAGGAAAACCACCAGAAGATGTAGATGATATTTAAGATCAATACGGCAACAGGTTTAAAGTATGTTTCTAATGAATGTAAATGACCAGTCTCCATTTCCCAGGCCCTACAATTGTTTCTTCAGACATAGAAGATGTCTCCCTTGGTTACAGCATCACTCTCACCTGCAACACCTCCTGCAATCTAACCGGTAGACCTTCATTCATCTGGAGTAAAGATGGATGTCCTCTAGAGAAGAAGCAGATCAACTACAACCAGCTGCAGCTCCACCCAGTCAGTTATGAAGATGAGGGCAGCTACACCTGTGCTGTTAGAGGACATGAGGATTATCCATCTCCACCTTACAGACTCCAAATCATGTGTAAGTGCATTAAGCATTATATTACTCAAAGGTTTTAACCACAATATAGATGCACAATGCAGATTGTCCTTTTAAGATACATTATTGTACTGTATTATGTCCATGATGCAAAATAAAGTCCACTGCCATTGTTTTTAGCACTATAGGCTATTCATTAGAGTATATTAAATGGAATATTATAACTCAATTTGTCATACAAGAAGTGTGTGATTTCTCTTTTCTCTCCAATCACAGCTATACGCCATGACCAGACCATTTTGACAGCTGTGCTAGTTGGAGTGGCAGTTCCTACATTTGTGTGTTTGCTCTGTGTCATATGCAGATTGAGGTGAGATTAGATAAGAGAATGTGTACTTCTCCTCAACAGTAATACAATGGGATACTCTCATCATCATCTTTACTCCTTTGTTATGCACAGGCGATCTAAACAGTTGGCTACAAACAATACGAGGACATCAGCTGAAGACAACCAGGTGATATTACTTCTCCCCTATATCAGCTTAAATCTTTGACTGTCAAAATGACTCACTTTTGTCAATATGTTCAGTGTGACATGAACACTGAGCTGTCATGATGTGCTGTAGCTCAAATGGTCTAACACTAAAATGTTTCATTTTTATAGGGTAATGATGTCCTGTATTCCAACATCGACTGCAATAGGTCTGGATGGAGCAGAGCTGCTTTTCCACTCAGTGTTATGGCTGCTGGAGGAGAGGAGGACGATGGTCACTTCTCCACCATTCAGCCCCACGGCCCCCCACACACTGTAGGAGCTCAGGGGGACGATGTCCACGATGTTCACTAATATCAGTCTTTGGCTAATGCCAACAATTCATTGTATGTGTATAGTTTCTTTGACCCTTAATCGATTTGATTTCGTTTTTAGAAAACTGATCATTGTGATTTATTTGTAGACAAAACAGTATTTTACAGCCCTGATACCATAATAGTTATTGTGAAATTACCTATTTTTTTTTCATCATAACAACAGATAACGGGTCACATATTATGTCATAATATGTAAATCCTAAATATGTATTGCTTCGTAAGTACATATTTACAGCAGTTATTACCATTTTATTTTACCCTTAAATCCAAGTTATTTGCATTGTTGTCGTATGGTAATTGCATAGCAATTGTCTAAAAATTACACAATCATTATTTGTAATATGTGGTTTAAAAATATTATTACCATTAAATTGCATACATATTACCATAACATTACCCACTTATTACCGATCTGTAATGCAAAGTGTTACCCAAAACACTATCTGGTGATTTAAACACAATGTGATTTACACACAGGTAATAATTACTTTAAACTATAGTTTATAAGCAGACTGCTGCATTTAGCCCATCCTGCCATCTCTGCTCTCTATGTGTCTCTTTTTTGTGCTGATGTCTTCCTGCAGTCCCCCAGATCCATCAGAGGGGGAGCATACAGTATAACCATATTTCATGTGTAAAGGAGAGCAAATTAGAAATGAATGTGTCTACTTAAACTACTTTTAATGGGTGAGTGTGAGGCATGGTATCTAAAGCACTTTGGGTGCTCGCAGAAGCCGATAAAAGCACTATATAAATGCAGTCCATCTACCATTTACCATTTTACTTTTAAACTTTTAAGACAATCACTTTTACAGTGTAATCTTTAGAAGGGAGTTCAGTCTATTAAACATTCAAGTCATAGAAACATGAGGAAAGGCAAAGCAGAACAGTTTTGTTACTACATTTTATTTATACAGTACATTTCATACCAATGAAATCCAATGTGCTTTATGCAGACAACATACAATGTGAACATGGGACTGTGAGGGGGAAAAGTACATGATATTCAACCTCAATAGGAACAAAAGCCACAAGCAAGTTACAGTGATGATATACCTAGCAACCTATTCTGTGTCTCTGCTTATGAAATTCATAATATCAGGTAGGCAATATTTGTTCAGTTCACTTCATTAACATTATGATGGAGAAGTTAATACAAAATGGTTCCTCTTTCCTTTGTGCAATGCTTTCCCTTTAACTGGTGCAGTAAAGGACTTGATGGTACAATATTACCACTGGTTCCTGCCTGGTGTTCTAAGTGAGAAAGGAGTAATCAGGGACTTCAGGTATTCAACCTCTGCCCTTGGCGTTTTGTTGATTTAGGCCCACAACACCTCCAGAGGGCTCAACAGCAACACCTGTCGTCCCGGGTGTGCCCCCCTCTGATGTTACCCCTAAATGGTCATCTTGCTGCCCAGTTGGAGTTCTTCCTCTTGATCCACAACCAGTTGCTGCTTCGTGAACAGCCTCGTAGAGTGACTTCACTGCTTGCCAGAAAGCTTGTCCTTGCAGCCCCAATCCCTTCAGGAGCCTAGTTGCAGTCTTGGCAACAAAAAACGGACTAAACCTGTGCTCCGCGGCGGTCATAATAATGTACAACTGTAAATGAGAAAAAGGACATTGTGTGAAAATGTGCTGAAGATGTTGGTGGTGGTGGCGTGTGGGTGGGTGGGTGTGTGTGTGTGTGTGTGTGTGTGTGTGTGTGTGTGTGTGTGTGTGTGTGTGTGTGTGTGTGTGTGTGTGTGTGTGTGTGTGTGTGTGTGTGTGTGTGTGTGTGTGTGTGTGTGTGTGCGTGCGTGCGTGCGTGCGTGTGTGTGTGTGTGTGTGTGTGTGTGTGTGTTGGGGGGGGGGGGAGGTTATCTGTTTACTGAGTCATGTTTGTCAGACATTGTGATGCTTGTATGATAGTTGAGAGGAAGAACTAAGGCAATTTCTCAGCCCAGGGTAAACCACATTGTTCCCCAATCAGACAGAGACACACACGCACAACATTGCAGCTGAGAACGGTAAGACTCTCTCTACGTTGGAAAAGAAGATAAGGTGGAATGAGGAGGAGGTGTGTAAATTTGACATTTGTGTCTCAGCGTACCTCTTTCTCACAGAGCTGACTCTGAATAGTCTCATATGAGAGGCTGAATTATTCTTATACCCAGTCATGTTTGTCTTCTCATTTATAGACGCATGCAAGTTGATGGCAGGATGATGTTCTTCACAGTGCATTCGGTGTCTCTGCTTGTGATATTTATAATTT